>NW_015174877.1:291365-340649 GCF_001447785.1 Gekko japonicus | reverse complement strand
TATAAAAATTGCTTTTCTTAACATTGAGAGTGGTCAATCATCATCATCAATTGTGTTAACAAACCATCAGATCTGACTATATAAAGAGCATTCCAGGGGAATCGCTAACTGACTGAAACACAAATTTCAGAGAACAGTGGCATCTCATTTTACAATTATTTTCCCTCCTTCATTTAAAGCAAATTAATCATTAAATTTCCCTCAGTAGTTGTAGCACAGTCAATTTCTCTTCCCATGCTGTAATCGTCTTTCTTTCTTTCTTTCTCTTTCTTTCTTTCTTTCTTTCTTTCTTTCTTTCTTTCTTTCTTTCGCCCCCCGAGGGGATTTTTTATTTACATTTTTCTAAAGACTACAAATCTACAACAAAAATAGGGAAAGGGAACTACAATTAGGGATAAAGAGAAGAATATCCACTACTATCTAAAATCCCAAGAGAGGAGATCCTCAAAATCGCTTAATTACAAAGTCAGTTCTAAACTCGCTAACAATTTTTTGAACTTCGTCAGGTCTGCTAATACAACTTTTGAATCTTAAATTAACTGTTAAAAGAAAAACCCCAAAGCATCTCATTACTATCAACTCTTTTCAAAGCCACAATACAGAGTCCTTCAGCCTTCATTTCTTCTTATCCTGTCTTCTTCGCAGTTTATAAGGACTTTAGGAGCCGCTGCCCCCTTCTCTGACAGAGAGTCCTCTCCAGAAGAGTCCAGCTCGCCACTGGACTTACTGTCCTCTTTATCGCCTTTCTCTTGCTCGCCCATCTGGATTTTCAAAGAGTCCCGTGCTTTGGAAAAAGAGTAAATCTTTTTCTTTTTATCTTGAAGTTTGAAGGTTAAAACCACCAGTAGCTAATTGCATTTGTTTGAAGAAAAAGGATTAAATTTTTGTATTTCCTTCTCCTTTGTCTTATTTCAAATGGGATGTCTTTAAGGATCCTGATAGTGCCTTCCATGTAAAATTGTAGATCCTGGAAGTGGAGGATTTTCTGGAAGCCATCATCATCTGCACGACTGGTTTGCTGTAGCCTAGCGTCCGAAGTTTGCCCTGCTCAACCTCCATGTGGTCAAGCAAAACCAACCTGGATTGGGATGTCTGATCGGTCCCTGCACCAGCATGTCGTGCGAGACCAGCAGGGTGAATGGAGGAGCAACCGCCAACTGCTGTAGAAGTGTGAACCACGGCCGACGAGGCCAATATGGTGCCATGACGATGACTTCCGCTTTTAGTACCTTTATCCTTCGAAGAAGCTGAGGTAACACAGGCAGAGGGGGAAACGCATATAGCAGCCCCACAGGCCATGGCGACAGAAGGGCATCCGTCTGTTCCGCTGAAGGATGATAGAACCTGGTGTAAAATCTTTCCGGTTGGCTGTTGATTGGTGGCGCGAACAGATCTACTTGAGGAGTCACGAACCTGTCCTGAATCAACGAGAATAGACTGTGATGCAAGGACCACTCGCTCTCTTGAATAGATTGTCGGCTCAGCCAACCCGCCTGAGTGTTTATCGAGCCCTTGGTGTGTTCTGCTCGAAGAGATAACAGCACTTTTATTGGGCCTCCTTCCTCTAGTTTTGCCCCCTTAGAGCAAGTTCAGTCCAAATTGCTCAGAGCAGTTCTTCAGGTCCCGAGGTGTGTATCGAATACACTGATCCATCTAGAGACTGGTGCTGTATCAGTGGAAGCCAAAATTACTTTAGCTTCACTCCAGTATTGGCTTAAACTAAATTTCCATCCTCAGGGACTAACCCACTTGTTACTCTCAGACAACTTTCAATCCAAATGGCTGAGAGCAGTTAATAACAACTTATATGAGCTTGGTTTTTCCCCCCAAGCGATTTTGAGTATGCGTTGGGATGTAGCAAAATCAGCCCTAAAACAGACAATGATGGACATGGAGAGACAGACAGATCTCGGTAGATGTCCTAAGTTTAGAGCCCCAGATTCTGTCAAATATCGCTTGCAACCCATGTCCTATTTATCACAGCTTGATACTCAGACGTTTAGGAAAACCTTCACATTAGCCAGATGTGAGGCTTTCCCCTCCGCGATGCTTGAGGGCAGATTCAAAAGGATCCCCACTGAATATAGACTTTGTCGATGAGGCTCAGGAGATATAGAAACTATTGAGCACATGATGCTCAGATGTAACTGGTATAACAAGATCCGTGACAAATATATTAGTCCTCTGATAACAGATATGGTGGGACAATCAGGTGCTGAGCAGTGTAACCGATTGTTAATTGATGGGAACCGGACAATTACCGAAACTGGCAAAATTTTGGGTAGCATGCTACTACATCCAAAATACACAATCAAATATATAATAATAGTTGCCTAATAGTCTGTGTTATATTCTTCTTTTACTTTATTACACTCAACTGTATTTTTATAGAGTTTTATTTTAATGTCCTAAATTCAGTTATATGAATGTTATGAATGTTATATTTAAGCATGTGTGTTCTATGGCTTGTTGCCGTAATAAATGCCTGACTGACTGACCGGAACGACCCAATCAGGCCGAGTAGACCAGTAGGCCTTCTCTGGAGGAGGTGGACTTGAAGGTCCCCTTCGGAGAAGGGCGAGATGGAAAGGATGTGTGTATGTGTGTGGGTGTGTGTGGGGGGGGACTTTCCCTATGAAGAAAGGTTAAAACGCTTGGGGCTCTTTAGCTTGGAGAAACGACAGCTGAGGTGTGACATGATCAAGGTTTATAAGAGTATGCATGGGATAGAGCAGGTAGAGAAAGAGGTACTTTTCCCCTCACAATACAAGAACTCGTGGGCACTCCATAAAACTGCTGAGCAGTCAGGTTAGAACAGATAAAAGGAAGCCCTTCTTCACCCAAAGTGTGATTAACACAGGAGGTGGCGGTGGCTACAAGCATGGACAACTTCAAGAGCAAATTAGGTAAGCATATGGAGCAGAAGTCCATCAGTGGCTATTAGCCACAAGGTATAGATAAGAATTCTGAGGCTGGGGTAAGTGATGCTCTGTATTCTTGGTGCTGGGGGGGGGCAACAGTGGGAGGGCCTCTAGTGGCCCCACTGCTGGACCTCCTGATGGCACCTGGTATTTTTGGCCACTGTGTGACAGTATTGGACTAGATGGGCCATTGGCCTGATCCAACATTGGCTTATGTTCTTATGTTTTCAAATCCTGTAGAATTCCTTGACGGAGTTACACCCTTCTGAGTTCATTAAAGTCAATGGGCTTAAGATGTAATTTTTCTTGGGACTGCACAGTAAGAAGTGTACATTCAAATGAAGATATTGTATCATGCTGCATATCTCAAACCTTTGAATCCACTTCTATTTTCCTATTGGTTTATGCAGGCTTGTTCTTTTGTATCATACTAGAATTGTATTTTCATTCATGCTATGAGTGAACTGATACAATCCTTCAACAACTGTGCATTCCAAACATACCTTTGCCAAGATTACACATGCTGTCCCCGTATTCATACTGAATTGGCAAGAGAAGATAGTGCTTACCTCTTTCCACGCCTGCTATCCTTGCAAATGCCGCCCCTGTCATTCCTATCACCCCCCACCCCACTCCAAGCAGGGCGTATTTCTGCTGTAGGAGTCCAGATTTCTGAAGTGGGGCAAGAGCAAAGAAAGCCTGATAGGGCCACTGCTATGAATAATAGGCACGTGAAGGAAACATTAAGGTTCTTTCCCATCTGCCAGTTCTCCACTGCCAAAATCTTATTCTCAGCATCACAGTTTTGCATGACATGTGCTATCTGGCACATGGCTTCACTTAGCTTCAACTTGCCTTTATCCTTTATTTTCCTTCCATTCATAGCCCAGCTTTATGAGTGAGATTTTCAAAGAACAAGGACACCATTGAGTCTTCATTGGGTATACCATAAAATTCAGTTTATTAACACACACTAATGTGAAAGTAAGCCAGCCAGCATCCAGTCTATCTGACAGTGTGGAGTTATTCAACAAGGCCATGATCCTGCAAATAAAATTATTTGACATTGTCAGCCCTCTTCCTTGAGAAGACTTTAAATAGAGTTTTCAAAACCATCCAGAGATCAGATGTGTTCCTGGCCCAATCAAAACAGTCTCACTTCTCTTCCTGTTCCAAGCAACTTCTAGTTATGCACATGCTACAGAATAAACAGATGTATACTAGGAACAATGGACAGAGAAGAGCCGCTATTCTTCACAGATGCAGGTACCATGGAAATAACAGATGTTTCCCTGATCCAGTAGATAGAAATGATTAAGTCAGAAAATGACCACAGGGGTAGAACGGTGTATACACCCAACTCTCACAGCTATTTTGGTCAGAAACAAATCCTGCTCCTGGATCTCCCAGCTCATCTCTCCCAGAATGGTTGCTTCCATGTGGGGGGGGCAATTTCCCATTGTGCTCTCAGCATAAGTTCCACAGAGGGATGTTCTCCATGGTATCCCCTTGCACTCCACCCCTCATTCCTGCCAGAGTGGTTTCTGTCTGCTTAAAGATGACACTGTAGCAATGTACTCAGTACTGATTTAAAGAAAAAAAAGAGTAAGAAGCCCACCCATAGCAGGCGAGGGGGAAACTGTGCTGGATGTGCATGGGGAAATGCAGAGGCCTGCACCTTCCCATCCACATGGTAACCAAGAAAACTTTAAGTATGATCTTTCTGGAAAGATTGTACCAAAGCAGGTTTGAGAAAATAGGGCAAGTGGATCATAATATGATGACATGTGAAAGAAAAACAAAACAAAACTGCTGCAGTTTACGGGGGACCATGCAGCTAAAAGTCAGTGCAGAAGCAACTGGTATCCCTGCTCTCCCCCAGGAACCTGGAAAGCCCACACCTTCTGCTATGTGCATCCCTCCCCACTGAGTGTCAGTGGCAGAGGCCAGAGGACAACTTGTGTGTTAATTTCCTGAATAAAAATGTTTGCTACATACACATAAATACGTTCTAAGGCAATCCTGAAGACAATGAAGTGGCCTGGAATGGGACATAAACAGATCGAAAAGCCTTCTTGGCAAAAAGCACAAGGTGTCTCTTTGCACTGTGGAAAATCTACAAATCAAAAAAGGAAGTCAATAAACTTTAGAAGAAATTATAATGCAAGAACTACAGGAAATTTCCTTCCACTCTCAGGAATCTATGAAGCATTTTGCCCTCATGATCTGCTTTAAAAAAAAAGGATTTACCACTAAGTTATTTTCAAACTTTAGCCATCATTCAGAAACGTTTTAGAGGGATTTTAAAAATGATTTAATGATGTGTTGCTCTTTCCACAGGACCCTTCAGAAGCAGGAACCAACAACGTGACTGCTAGACTTTTTGTTTTTTCCCATTCTGAAATGGAAGGGTATATTTCTTGAAAAGCCCATAATACAGGGAATGGAAGATTTAAAAGCCAGACCACCACAAAACCAGAGCAGGAAAAAACCCTTGCAATTGCAAACCCTCTTTCTATCCACAGTTAAAGAAACAAAAAGTTAAAAAATAGTTAAACAAAAAGTGCAAACTGCATGCAATTGAATTGTTCCCGTTTTATAAATACCACATCAGAAAAGATAAATAACGCAAAGTGCAATCCATCCGCTCAAGCAACCACTTGGGACTTCAGCCCAAACAGACACACAGATGAATCACTGAGGCACAATATTCCGCGGTTGGAGGAGGCAGTTTAAAACACATGCCATTTTGTAGTTATAAACAGCAGAGGTCTTCAGTACATTCATAGTGGCAGAAAGACAGCCTCCTCCATTAATAATGGCAACGGGGAGATTTAAAGGTCTGTTCCTGCCCACAAACCCTTGGCTTCTCAGCTATATCATTCTTTAAAGAGCACGTTTTGCATATTTCATAAATGAGCTAAATGAAATTTGTGGGGGGTTCCCCAAGCCTATGGTGCTAGGTCAGGGTCAGTGTTCACCATTAGCCCAGTAACATTCATGACCCTGCAGTGTTAGTCCAATAATGATGTCATCTTGCTAAAAAGGATAGAATGTGTTGTGGTAAACGTAAGCTGCAGATAAAAATCTGACCCCTTCAGTAGTTAAAGCAATTGTGCAGAGGTTTACACACACAATATAAGCAACAACCAGTTTTGCTTTCAAGCAGACTGCATATGGAAAATACATTGGTGGTAAAAACGATTAGCATTCCTGAAGCTGAGGGAATGCAGAAAGGAGTGTTCAGTGCCCACACCTAAGACATTCACAGTGCAATCCTAAGTATGTATACTTGGAAGTAGCCTCCATTTATCCAGTGGATGAATTCCCATTGCAAGAATACTGATCTCAGCAGATCAAATCTCAGGCATTAGGAAAGGTAACAAACCAAAGGGGAGTCAAGGACACTTTTACAGCAGACAATTCCATTTATATTGCTGGGGGGGGGGGCAGAATTTAGGATCCTATAGCCTCATTTGTGTGATGAACAAAGGAATGGTATGCTCAAAGGAGACAGCAGATAGAGTAATACCTAAGGATCTCATACCTGTTCTACAGCAATGCACTTCTAGTTGAGTGAACCTTCCAAGACTTATTGCAAATTCATTAGAAGTGGTCCATGCGCACATACCTGCTTGCCTCTCCCTTTGTTTTACAACTCCTGCATGAAGATTGCAATTTACTTGAGCCACTGGTTTCAATAGGACATAAGTGTAAACAACTTTTCTTTCGCTCAAAGCTGTAGAACTCCACATTCACAATCTAGAAAGCAACTGCAACTTTTAAAAAATCTCTGTTTTAATTCCATCAACTTGCCAAAAAGTCTGGACTCCAAACCACCTGCTATAGAGGGCTTGTAGAGGCCTGGAAAGCTGATAGACATCTAAAAAAATACATATAAAATATATATAAAATACCCTAATGGAAATGAGTTAGCAAACTGGGGGGAAAGTCCTAATATTAGCGGTATTGCATTGTAGCAAATACAGAAAGCAAAGATGGTTTAGATGCAGATATTAAACAGTGACAAATATTTTTTAAAAACTGGATTTTGAGTATATGGGTTTTCTAATGGTAAAAGTAAAGGTAAAGGTTCCCTTGCTCGAAAGCCAGTCGAATCCGACTCTAGGGTTGCGGTGCTCATCTCCGTTTCAAAGCCGAAGAGCCAGCGCTGTCCGAAGACGTTTCCGTGGTCATGTGGCCGGCATGACTAAACACAGGCGCACGGAACGCTGTTACCTTCCCACCGAAGTGGTCCCTATTTATCTACTTGCAATTTCTTGCTTTCGAACTGCTAGGTTGGCAGGAGCTGGAACTAGAGACAGGAGCTCACCCTGTCATGCGGCACCCGGGGCTTGAACCGCTGAACTACTGACCTTCCACAGCCTGCAGTTCAGCGTCTTAACCACTTGAGCCACCGCTAAACTAGCCCATGTTAGGGGTGTGGGTGTATTTTTAGGAGTTCAGCAAATTATTCAGTTGACTTTCATTGCAACAGAGATGTAGGAGACCAGATCAGTGCTGAAGGGGAAACTTTAAAAAAATCATTCCTGTTTAATTTTCTTCTTGAGAACTACAAAGCAGCTAGTGAATCACACAGAATTCACACATGAAGAGCTGCTTCATATTAAAAAGGCTGTGCCCAGTGGAGAGTGGTACATGAAGACAAAATACAGTCTACACAGTGTATGTATGTTCAGGGTAACATACAGCCTAAACTCAGCATTATTGCCCCCGGTTTTACCATCACGAGTACAGTCACCATATTGCCTTTTGCATTTCGTTCCATGTAGCAGCTCACATCCTCAAAAGGAGGACTACAGTTTAGCTTAGAGATGAATGCTTGAGTTTATAAGAATAGGGAAACCTTAATTAACACAACTCATTCTTGGAAGTAAAATATTTGATACTTATTTAACCACAGTTCAGCTGATTTTTGTTTTTCCAGCAGAGCAAAAAAGAGATAAATTAAACACACACACACACACTTTGCAGGCTTACACCAGTTCTTCCAAAAACATTCACTCTTCTTTGCTGTGCTCTGTGACCCGGTAGGGAGGGATAGGCGCTCCTTTGGAGCCATGCTCTTCTTGAACTACTGGTAACGTAGCAGGAGCATAGATTTCAGAGATGGTATCATTGCTCTCCAGGGCACCATAAGAAAAGGAAGTTTTGAGGTCAGGTTGAACTGCAGTTCCGTTGTCATGCAAGTTCTGCATGCCTGAAAATGGGGAAAGAACAAAGCCACAAGTCAATAGCAGGGAATGGGGAGAGAAACCACCGATTTGCCATGTCCTCCACAATGAGGAAATAATTCCAGTAGCCCAAAGTTCCACTACTTGTTTTTCAGCAACAACAAACATCTATTCTGACCTTCCACGTCATTCAGAGCAGCTTGTGACACATAAAACAAACTTCTATGGTATACTAAGAATGATCTTTCAAATATTCCACTGATCAGCGGAGTTCACCTGAAAAATACTGCCCTCAGAGAATAGTTAAAAAGATGAAAGAAGGTACTGTCCACAATGGCTCCATCCTGTCTTTCTATCCACAATGTTAAGTCCAAAGGACTCCACTCAGACTCTGCATCAGATTCGGTAATGACATCTGAACGTCCTCTAGAGTCAATCTCATCCAGAACGTCTGCTTTCCCATCCAACATCACCTCCTTCTCATCAGGATTCAATTTCAGCTAAGCAGTCATGCAACTTTGGAAGAAAACGATTCAGCATTGTACCGTTTGGGCTCTAGCTTCCCCTCAAATGTATGTTGGCTTTATTCAGCTTTAACAAAACTGTCTCCTTGAAAAAAAATCCTTGGAACTGTATGGTGATGAAGTGTTAAGGAATCAGCTCTCTTACAGTTCTCAGTATAACCCAGGAACAGGAACCAATGATTAAAAATCAGATTCTTCTGAAGTTGAGTGTCCTGATTGTATACTTGTTACATAAATGTAAACTCCGTTGTGTTCAGCAGAGAGCAGTTAAAGCTGCTAGCAAACAGGCCGCTTTTTTTTTAACCCAATGTTCTTTACATTTTTTTAAATCAGATCCAAAGGTTCACGGTAGACAGACTGCTGTATTGTATACCATGACTCCTCCCCCTCTCGGCCTCCTCTCACAGTTCAAACAGGTAAACAGTTCAAAAGAACCTATTCCTTCTGAAAACGCATCCAGGGTTGTGGAGAAAGGAAGTAACATGTTTCTGTATGTCATTCCCCATTCCCCCCCCCCCCATCCACAGGAACCAAGATTGGGAAGGGAAACTGAGGAGGGGAGGGGGAATGGCCACCTAGTGACACTCACCCCACCATCCCTAAGCACCCCCCCCCCCAGGATCTCCCAGCATTTGTCTAAGGCTCTAAGCGGCAGTTAGAACCCTACAAGCCTGGCCCCATTCCTAGATCCACCTACAGCGACAGCCTTTTCCCTCAACCAGCTCATCACATTTGATGGACTTTTCACTAGCAGAAAATTAAAAATCCTGCGGAAGGGAGTGGATGACTAACATTTCTAATATTTTGAGAGTTTTAGTAGGCCTGTAAGAGGATGGATTTTTAAGCATTACCTGGCATAGCATCCATAGAGATGTAAGGTTCAAAAAGGATAGATTTCCTCTTGTTTCTAGTGATCAAGAAGACCCCTAAAAACGCAATGAGACACCTGAAAGAGAGAGAGAGAAAAAGGAGGGTGGTGAGAAAAATACTTCAGCAGAAGAGGCATAATACAAGAATGGCTTGTCATAGAAGAAGCTGTTGGCTCTCGTTTCTGTTTTTTCAATATGTACACACATATACACTAAACTTTTAAGTTTTCCTTCATATCATCCCACTTTAAAACAGCTGCATGCTCTCTGCGATAAAGAGGGAAAAAGAAATAAAAATTCTGCAATGGGATCTGAATTCTGCACCCTACATAAGGAAGGCAGATGTCTGTTTATTTCACATAATTATTCCTCTTCTACTAAGTGGGGGGGGGCACAGCAAGTACTCTGATGGCTTCTGCACAGGGCAATTCCCCAATGTATGTTCACCAGTTCTGTCATGATCTGTGTAGGCCTCTGGAGATCTGTGCAGGACTGGGCCTAGTGAGGCCTAAGAGACCTCCCTGGGAGTGGGAAGCAGACAGCCTACAACCCCCACAAGGCTTTGCGCCAGTGGTAACCAATGGGAGTGGAGGAATTCTCTGAGTCGATTGTTTATATACTTGGTGGTCAGTTAAACGGTGTTCTTTTCCTCTCTGTGGTTTTTGCCTCTCACAGAGCTAAGCGGAGGAGACCGGTCTGGGAGAAAGATCCCTCACTGGGGACAGTGAGTACAGGCAAGAAGCCTGGCATAAGAGAGCTGTAGGGCTTGAGTAGTAACAGTCAAGGAGTATTAGGTAGCTGAGTTAGCTTTGTGTTTCTTTTGGCCTTTCAACACTATGTATTTAAAGCACCTTGTCTTGTCTTGTTTTCCCCCTGCCCAGTACTGTAATAATAAACCCTTTTTGTTTAATTGTTTGTCTGCCTGGTCATCACGCTTACGTTTCTCAGCTACAAAAGGGGCAATTTGAAGGGGCTTGGGAGGGTACCCTGGGCCTTCTCAAGGGACCTAAGTCCAGGGTGGTGGTGACAGAAGGTGGCAACCCGCTGGGGTCATGACATCTTCTATGAATGCAGAGACATTATCTGTGGATGGGAGACCACCAAGAAAGTCCATGGTCGTTAGACAGAGGCAGGCAATGGCAAACCACCTCTGTTAGTTTCTTGCCTTGAAAACCCTATGGCAGGTATGCCCAACAGGTAGATCACCAGCCCCACTTGGTTTCCTGGTATAAAATAAAATAAAAAATGTTCGCAGTTCTTTCTGGATCTTCGTCTCTCTGTTTTGCTTTTGCTTATTTTGCTTACCAGTAAATGACAGAAGGTGCATTATAAATTGGGGGGCGGTGCAAAAATTATTGCAGAAAGGGTGAAAAACTATTTACAAACGGTAATTTCTGAAGATCAAGCGGGCTTTTTACCCAAAAGGCAGATTAGAGACAATGTAAGAATAGTAATGGACGCAATTGAATATTATGAAAAGCACCCAGAAAAAGAAGTAGCTTTTCTGTTTGTTGATGCAGAAAAAGCTTTTGACAATCTTAATTGGAATTTTATGCACCAGATGATGGAAAAGATTGAAGCGGGACAACATTTTAGAAATTGTATTGAAGCTATCTATTCTGAACAAAGAGCTAAAATAAATGTGAATAAAGAACTGACAGATAACTTCAAAGTACAGAAAGGAACAAGGCAAGGTTGTCCGTTATCACCGTTATTATTTATCTGGGTATTGGAAATACTTTTACAAAAAATACAGTACGATCAAGAAATAAAGGGCTTGACACATAAAGGACACCAATACAAATATCGAGCATTTGCAGACGATGTAATGTTTATGGTGGAAAACCCAACAGAAAAATTGACATTGCTTTTTCAAAAAATAAAGGAGTTTGGAGAATTGGCCGGCTTTTACGTAAATAAGAATAAAACAAAACTTATATGTAAAAACATGATCAAACAAAAACAAGTGGAACTACAAGAACTGGTACAATGTGAAGTAGTTAAAAAAACAAAATACCTTGGAATTGAATTAACGGCAAAAAATATAGACCTATATAAGAATAATTATGAGAAATTATGGACTAAGCTGACTCAAGATTTTAAGAAATGGGATAAAATGAACTTATCACTGATGGGAAGAATATCAGTTATAAAAATGAATGTCCTACCACGTTTGATGTTCCTGTTCCAAACAATACCAATTCTGCATAAAACGGATTTGTTGGCCAAGTGGCAACAAGAGTTGTCAAAATTTGTTTGGGCAGGCAAGAAACCAAGGATCAAAATGAAAATACTTTGTGATGCCAAAGAAAGAGGAGGTCTACAAATGCCAAATCTTAGACTATATTATGAAGCGGTTTGTCTAACATGGATGGATCAATGGGTGAAGCTTGAAAATGACAGATTGTTGGGGTTGGAAGGGCATGATTGTAGATTTGGCTGGCATGCATATTTATGGTATGACAAGATAAAAATGGACAGTTTTTTTAAACTTCACTTGGTGAGAAAAGCTTTGTATATGGTATGGACAAGATATAAGAAGTACCAGAGTGACTTAAGACCATTGTGGATTGTACCAGTAGAAGTGTTGATATCTTACTCAAGACAGCGAGGTAGAGACTGGTTGCCATATAGAGATTTAATTAAAAAAGAGGGAACAGAGTGGGTAATGAAAAAGCAGAATGAAATTGAATATGAATATGAGTGGTTGAAATATATGCAGATTTATGATCTTTTTAGATCTGACAAAAAAAACTATGGTTTTAGAGAGGAAAAAAATGAAATTGAAAAGGTATGGGAGAGTGGAGGAGGAAAAAATATTTCTAAAATGTATAAGGTGTTGTTAAAATGGTATACTGAAGATGAAACTGTTAAAGAACAAATGTTAAAATGGGCTATTAATATGAATAAGGAAGTGGATATGGAAACTTGGGAATATTTGTGGAAAAACTCTATTAAGATCTCGACATGTACTAATGTTAAAGAAAATTGTTATAAGATGATGTATAGGTGGTACATGACACCTAAGAAGATTGCAAATATGAATCAAAATATGTCAAACAAATGTTGGAAATGTAAGAGGCATGAGGGCTCATTTTATCATATGTGGTGGACTTGTGAGAAAGCTGTAGACTTTTGGACAAAAGTCCACAATGAAATGCAAAAAATACTGAAATGTTCTTTTAAAAAAGCACCGGAAATTCTGCTTTTGGGACTCAAAATGGAAGAAGTCAATACGACTAAAAAAACTTTACTCTGGTACCTGATAGTGACAGCGAGAATGATTTATGCTCAGTTTTGGAAGACAGAAAAGGTACCAGAGGTTGAAGAATGGATACAAAAAGTTCTGTTCATGGCACAAATGGATAAGATTACAAAAAAACTGAATAACAAAGAAGACGATGAGTTTTTTGGAGAATGGAATGATTTTAAAATTTATCTGGAAAAGAACTGGGATGTGAAACAAAACTTAATATGTTTAGATCAATATTAAGTCAAACGATGTTATCTTTAGATTGTAATGATGAAAAACTGATATTGTTGATGATATGAAGTAATTTGGAGCAGGGGTGGAAGCATTGTGGGAAGCCATTGGAGGGAGGGGAGGAACTGGGAATGGGGTAGACAATTGATAGAATGAAATGTTTTATATGTTGTATTCCTGAGAAAATAAAATTTGTTTACCAAAAAAAAAAAAGAAGTTGGACATGCCTGCCCTATGGGATTGCTGTAAGTCGACGGTGGCTTGACAGATGTTTCCACCCTATTGCCATACCGTTAGGATATCACAGCAATATATCTATACTACCTACAGAAAAGCTGGGAGAAAGCCTGCTGCTGGGTGAGGGGGGGGGAACAGCAGGGCACAAGGGGATACTTCCAGGGAGGTTTAAAATTCCACACCTTCCCATCCACACTGTGGGCAGAACTGCTCTGTTTCCAATCTTTCTAGAAAGACCAGAGCAAAGCAGGACTGGGAAATACTGTGGCTAACCATGGAAGGAGAACAACTGGAGGATGTTCTTTTGTGGATCTGAAAAAACCTCACTCCACTTTAAGAGCAAGTTCTTAGTGTGGAAGCACCCTTCATCTGTGAGCACCTCCTAAGCTCTCCTTCTGGCACCAGAGATTCATTCATCAGTCATTCTCACATGCTTTCAAGACTACCTTTGCAATTGCAAAAGCCAGACGCTTGCTTTTTAAAAATTAAAAGAGCCGCTGAATTTATTTCCAATGCCAGGTTCTTTGCTCTAATTTATTTACTTCATTTAAACCCTGTTTTTCTTCTCAACAGGGACCCAAAGTGGCTTACATAGATCTCTCGTCTATTTTATCCTCACAGCCCTGTGAGGTAGGTTAGGCTGACAGAGAGTGGCCCAACATCTCCCAGCCAGCTTTCATGGCAGAGCAGGGATTCAAACTAGGGATGCCATTCCCCAGTTGGGGGTGGGGGATACTCTGGTTTTTCGGGCTCGTGCTTGCCTCTGGCCAGCAGGGGGGAATCCAGGCCCGTAGCTACAGTGGGGCATTTGGGGGCCGCCCCCCCCAACTTACATCAAAGGCCCCTTCAAGTGCCCTCCGACTCTGTCCCCAATAAAGAGGTGGCCTTGGCCAAGCTCCTCGCCCCCATTCCCTGCCACTTGCGCTCCCAGCCTGCCCCAAGTTGCGCTCGTTGCTTGGATCTACGGAGTCCGTGGCGGCGCCCGCCCAGTTGCACAGAGGTGCCTCTTAGGTGGGCAGTGGTCACGGGGCTCCTTCTGCGCTTGGCAGCACTTGGCAGCTGAGGCAAGTTGTCTTATTGCGCACGGTAAAGAGAAAGCCCTTTGGAACATTGCATTTCTAAGAAGGGGGGGGGGGCTCAGAGAACCAACTGCAGCCGCCCTTTGAAAGATGCACAATCTGCTATTTTAAATCTTTCCTATCAACCCTAAAACTTTGTTGGTCTTAAAAGTGGCCCTGGCCTGGACTCAAAACTTTGTCTCATCCCCCCGCACACACACTGTGCTATTTGGTACATTCTTCTACTCCGTATGGGAGCTGGAAAGGTCACAACGGCTTCTCCAGTCTCCTAGGTGAATGTCTGAAACTCCTCCTCCTTCAGCTGCCTGGGACTTTGTCAGTGTGCAGCTAGCATGGAGCTGGCCAGGGCAAAGGTGGAAGCACTTTGAGGAGACAGGAGAGAAGCCCTGAGCCACTGCAGCCGCCTAAGGAACCTCTCGCCATGGAGAGCTCCTAGGAGAATGTCAGCGCTGACTCTGGCTGTTTTGAAGGGGCACAGGGGCGTCTGGTGCCAGCCTTGTGCGGTGGGGGGGGGGGTCATGGCAAGGAATGATCCTGGGAGATCTTTAGCACCAGTTGCCTAATCCTTCTGTAGCAAAAAAACCAACCCCCCCCCCCCCCAGGAATAATCTCTGTTAGCCAAAAAACCCACCCCCCCCCCCCCCCAGGAAATAATCACACTGAAACTTTTCAGCCTCCATTTGGGCGAGTTACTTAAATTGCCTTTAATTAAATTAGCCAGTGCCCCCCGAGAAATTAAAATGCCCCCCAACTTTAAAATTCCTGGCTACGGGCCTGGGGGAAATCCCACCTCCAAACGCAACGTGCTGATGTCACATGGAAGTGACGTCATCACATTGGCGACGTCGCATATGACGCTCTGGTCTTTGGACAAAACTCTATGGTTTGAAGGCGATTTTAACATAGCGTTTTGCCTCAAAACCAGTGTGGCCGCGCAGTGTTGCTGACATGATGACGTCACGTCTGCTTGAGGTCAGTAGGGTCGCCAGGTCCCATCTTCTCCCCAATGGGGGGATTTGGAGGGTGGTGCAGGAGGGGGAGGGGCTGTCCCCGACGCAATGTCCTCATGCAGAGTGACATTATCCCGTCATGGGCGCAGCACCATGTGTGCATACCCCTCCTGCTTTCCCCCAACCTTTAAAGGGAACCTTCCCTTTAAATGGTTGGGGGGAAAGTGGGTGCTGTGCTCGCCTGCCCTGCAAACCACAAAATTGTGGCTTGCAGGGCAGGCATGCATGGCCTCCACTTCAAAAGAGTGGGTGCCCCATGCACCTACCCAGCAGGCGGCGAAATCACACCTTTAGGGGCAGGCACGTACAGTGCCCGCTCTTTTTAAGTGGGGCCACGGACAACAGTTGGGGTAGGCCTTCCCCCCTGCCAGCTAGCTGGCTGGCATCTGGGGGAAGCCCCCAAAATCGGGGAATCCCCTGCCCCCACCTGGGGACTGGCATCCCTAGACGTCAGCATGTCGCAGTGCTCCACCCCCACTCCCAGAAAGTCCCTCTCCCACCGGCGCAATGAATGGACCTGGCAACCCTAGTTCAAACCAGCGTATTTACAGAGGGAGATCACTTTATATAAACTATCCCCTCCCCCAGACAATGTAGGGATTCCTATTTCAGAGACTTCCAAGTTATGCTGGAAAGTATGGATTTTGTTGATTAACCGAAGCTGAGCAGGAACAGGCTGCAGAGGGCTGAAAACGCTCCAAAAGAGACAGCAGGCTGACTGACCCCAAGCATAAGGATAAAAAACAGAATGTGAAGGCCTTGAGTGCTTACAGAGGCCTGAAGGGGTAGATTTTCTCATGGAAGGGGAGAGAGAATGGATTTCTAAATTCTCTCCCTTGCAGTTCCTCAGAGCCCCCAGCTCATAATTTAACAGTTCTTTTGATATTCTTAAAAAAATAATGTGGTGGTGAATAGAGGACAAACATAGAGAATGTACCATGAACTGAAAAGTTTGATTCTAGCATTTAAAAACATGGAACTGTCACATTTTTCCCCTGAGAGACCAAACTACAACTGATTCACAACTGTAATGATTGCAGCAGATTCCACAGGTGATTTTATATTGCTCAGAGTCCTTGCAATCAGCTTCTGGGGTGGCAGGATTGATAACGGCTGCTGTTTATTGTTGATTTTTTCCCCATTTTCTAAGGATTGAGGTTGTAAGGCAAGAGCTCATGTGTTAACAGTGCTGAGTTATAAAGATTTTTGCATTTTAAAAAAATTGCAAAGACTTCAATCTGCTATGAGTTTGGTTACTTGGGATCTTCAGTGGGGTTGAATATAACCACAGTTCCAAAGCTGCTGGCCCAATACTGTAAACTTACCCTAAGGCAAACATACATATATGTAGAACATCCTCCCCAGTAAAGTCCAAGTAAAACGTTGCACCTGACCCACAGGGAGAAAGATAAAAGAGAACATTCAATAAACAAGCACTACTAAAATGCACAGGTGAAGTAGTTGACTTCATTTTTGTGGGGACTATTGCCCCCTCCCCCTCTAATTCCCCACAGCTTGTCACTGTACATTAAAGGATGGACTTATGCAATTTCTCTGTTCCTGCTGTGCCTGCCAGTTCAGTGCAGTGGCAACAAGGCTTCTACACAGCAGGTGTCCCCACATTTTCAATTTAATTATGACCCATTTTTCTCCCCAAAGGGAACCAACAGTGATTTACAAGTTGGTTCTCCCCTTCTCCATTTTGACTTCACAACCAACAGCCTTGTGAAGTAGGTCAGGTAGAGAGGTCAGTTAGGTAGGTTAGGTCAGCAAACATGGGTGGCATAGTGGGGATTTGAACCTGGTTCTTCCAGGTCCTACTCCAACACTCTAATCACTACTCCATAATCTGGTGAACTGTTCTGTTAATCATTTTCTCAGAAGAAGGGAATCTCATTCTCCCTATGCTGCCCTCCTCCTTTTGGTCCATTTTTGCTTCCTCCCCACATTCTGGCTCTGCTTCCTCCCCTCAACCACTCATTGTCCTCCCCACCTGATATTCCAGCTTGTCCTGATAACCCATTACTTCCTCTTCTTCTCAAAATGGAATACATGATGACCAAAATCTTGTGAGATACTCTCATGAGATCTTGGCAGCCATTTTAAGTTGCCTAGGCACAGAAAATGGCTGCTAAAATCTCATGAGGTGATTATGTAAGATTGACACATAAATAATTTTGTTTTGTTTTATTCCCTTCTTTTAAAAAGTCTTCAGATTTATCAGATATATGATTGATTGATATTACCTGCAGTAATTGCTATCATGGTGGACAAAATGTAACCTACACTAGCAATCTGGGATGCATCATACAGCTGTGAAGCCTGGGTTAAAAACCTACAGTCAAAAAATAAAAATAATCAGACAACACATTGACAGTTGGGACACATCAGTTAATAACAATATTTTACTGGCAAACTTGAACACATGAAGCTGTCCTGACCTTAATCACATCATTGATCTCAAGGTCAGTTTTGTCTGCTCAGATTCTACAGATTCTCAGGCAGAGGTATTTCACATCACCTGCTACCAGGTTCTTTTTAGCTGTAGATAGCAGGGATTGAGCCTTTGACCTTCTACATGCAAACCAGATACTCTACCACTGAGCCACAGCCCTGCACACACTCACTTGAGAGGACAGTTTTGCTCCCCCTATCCTTCCCCATCTTTCTCCCCACAGATTTCTGGCTGAGTCACTTAGTAGCAGGACCTTGAGTTTTTCACTTGCAACGTCAGAGAAAGAAGACAGTCTCTTGACTCCATGTTACTAAAATGGTCTCGCAAACACATTTGACTCCATGTTACTAAAATGGTCTCGCAAACACAGTTAGTTCCACCCACTAGCAGGACTCCAAGCTAGGCCATGCAATGGGTGCTTTTCCATCAGCAGAGGGGTTCTTGTCCCGTTTCCGTTCACTTCAGTGGGACTTGTGCAAGACAACTTAACAGCGGATTCTACGTACAGACGTCCATCTGACTCCCTCAAGGGCATCCAAAATCTGCCTCTAACTTCCGCTCATACCAAATCATCCCACTGGTAAACACATATCCCTCAGAACCTTAGTCTTTTTTAGGCGCCAAGCCAAAGCATTTCTCTTTAAGTAGGCTCTTATCTAAGAGGTTCCATCTTTTTGAGCTGTTTTATGGTTTGCTCCTAGCCAGATAATTGTTTTACAAATATCATTTTACACAGCTCTGTTTTTATTTTATGTGCCTTTACATCCTGGCTTGCTTTTATTTATTTGTTTTTATCGGCATGAATTACTCCTCTTCTTCTTTCTAACCAATGTGAGCTACCTCAAGCAGGCCTGGAGAAGTGGCATACCCATTTTCTAAATGAATAAACTGATAAGAGTGGTGTGGTCCAGACATTCCACATCCTTCCAGGAGCATGGAGGCATCTTGGGAAAAGATATGCTTGCCTCATCCAAGCCTTAGAAAAACAACTCATACTTATGGGATGAAGGAAGATCTCTTATAACAAGTGAAAAACCCTGCAAAAATTCACCCCAAAGTCCCATCATGTCCAGCATCCTGCTTCCAGTGTGCCCAGGACATTTATTAAGTATATCCCCCCCCCTCCTTCCTACAAGGAGTTCAGGGCATCATATATCATTCTTCCCTCTTTCATTTATCCTCCTGTGAGGTAGATTAGGCTGAGAAAGAGTGAGTGGCCTAAGGTCTTACAATAACTTTCTGGGCAAAATGGGAGATTAAATCTAGGTCCTCCTACTCCAGTACCATAACTACTACACCACGTTTACTCTCGGAATTTCACACGCAGCCCATGAAGATACAGTACCATAACTACTACACCACGTTTACTCCTCTCGGAATTTCACATGCAGCCCATGAAGATATCAGCCAATTCAAAGCCAATGGCTGGAAAGCCAGTATAGTGCAGTCATTAGAGTGTTAGACAGGGACCTGGTAGATTCAGGTTCAAATTTCCATTTAGTTTATGAAACTAACTGGATGACCTTGGGCCAGTCCCTCTTTCCCAGCCTAACCTACCTCACAGGTATGTTGTTCTTGTGGCCCTGTCTTACACACCCAGGGAAATGCTGATTGCCATTTTGGGGTCAGGAAGCAATTTTTCTCCAGGCCAGTTTGGCTGGAGATCCTGGAGGTTTTTTGTCATCTTCTGGGTGTGGAACAACAGTCACAGGGTGTGTGGAGGGGGAGGTATCTGTGAATTTCCTGCACTGTGCAGGGGGTTGGACTAGATGACCCTGGAGTTCCCTTCCAACTCTATGATTCTATGATTTGAAGGATAAAATGGAGGCGACTTATGTATGCCACCCTGAGATCACTGGAGGAATGGCAGGATAAAAAAACAACTAAATAAACTTAAGAGTATTTGTCACCAGTTTGTTGCACTGAATTGTGTAAGATAATCCTACATTATGTACTTCGACAGTAGGTTTGGTATACCTCAGAACAATCAGACATTTACTTTATTATACATTTCTGTCATGTTCCCCTGTAGCTGTTTCCCCCCCAAAACTAACAAACCCTATAAATGTTTTCGCATTTCCCCACAGATACAAATGAGCCTCCATGTTCAGAGGTAGGTTACCAGATACTCAGGACAAACAACAGGGAAGGCCACCTCCCATCCTGCTCTGCTAACAAGCTTCCCAGGGGGAATTTGATGGGACCCCAGTGGAGCCAGAGCCCCAAACTAGATGGATTTTGCAATCTAACCCAGCAGGGCAATCCTTCCGTGCTCCAGCACCTGACTGGTAGCAGAAGCAGATGTTATTCAAAAAAGCCTAAAATGCCATGAAGCAGGAAACAATTTGATAGTTTCTAAAATGCCTCCAACTTCTGCCAGAGCCAGCAATAACAACACAGTCACCTCCTCTTTTTCTCCCAGGGCTGATTTTAGTTTTTAAAAATATATATATAACTATATTTATGTTGCCATTCAACAGTAGGCTACATTTATTTATTTTTAATCAAGAGAGGGGAGGACATTCCAAACCACTCACGTTGCCTGGAAGGCAGCTGTTGCTACCATGCAAACCACCATGATGTAGAAGATAGGATAACCCAACTGCAGGTTCCCTTGGATTGAGACTGCAATCATGCCTGCAACCGCCTTCACTGTAATAGCCGTCATGGACCCTGGAAAACATTAAAGACAAAACTCCTGATGCTAGAAAACAAGGAAAACAGGTATCCCATAAATACACAAAGCTGCCTTATTCTGAGCCAGGCCACTGGTCTATCAAGGTCTGTCTTGAGCAGTTAAGGCTGTCCAGGATCTCAAGTAAAGGTCCTTCATCTCACCAGCTACCAGATCGTTTCAAACTGAACACTAAGGGGATTCAATCTGGGACTGCAGATACTCTCTAACCGAGCCACGGTTCCTTCCAAGCTGCCTTCTACTGAATCAGACACTGTTGATCTATTAAAGTCAGTCCTATCTATTTTGAAAGGCAAAAGCTCTCTAGGGTCTCAGGTCTTTCACATCGCCTGTTATCTAACCCTTTACCATCTGCATGTAAAACAGATGGCTCCCCTACTAAGTTTAAGTCAGAAGCTCCTTGGAGTGAGGAATGCCTCTTTGAAGAAGAAGAAGAAGAGATTGATTTATTCTTCACTACCCAAAGGTGTCTCAGAGCGGCTTACAAACGCCTTTCCTTTCCCCTCCCCACAACAGACACTGTGTGAGGTAGGTGGGACTGAGAGAGCTCTTGACAGAAACTGCTCTTTTTAAAGGACAGCTCTTATCAGAACTACAGCTTGCCCAAGGTCATCCAGCCAGGTGCAAGTGGAGGAGTGGGGAATCAAACCCAGCTCTCCCAGATTAGAGTCCGCGCACTTAACCACTACAACAAGCTGGCTCTCACCCACTTTGACCACCCAGCCCTACCACCCAACGCAACCTCTCTCAAACTCAGAGGTGTAGGTAGGTTAGACAGTCACAGGTTCACCACCTGTCTTGTCCCTATTTAGTTTTACAAGAGCCCTGACCCTTTTTCACACTGGGTCCCTGCTCTTTCCCAGGGACACCACCAAAAGGGCAACCTAGCTCCTTTTTCAACCGCCTTCACCCAGATATTTCCCTGAGCTGTTGGGTTAGGGAACTAAACACTGCTACCCATTCACATTGCCATCATTTAAAGAAACATATAACTAGGCTGAGGCCTGGTTTATGTGTGTAGTTTCTTCCCGAGACAATTCACTCTCAGTCAGCATGGATAAAGGAAAATGAGTTAACTTGAGTCACTGGAGAGCTACAGGCAAAGACATATTCCTCAATGCTTAAACTTTTAATTCCTAACTCTTCATTCTTCTAGTCCTCTCTGTTACAAGCTATCTTTTTTACAGCCAGTTTTTGACTCATATTCTTTCACTTACAGACTAAAACCCATCTTCCTCTCACACAGCTCTCTCTGCTCTAACTGTCCACATGTTAACGTTTCCCCAATGTCCCATTGGCTCTCACTGACTGCACTCTGAGAGAGGAGAACTGGACCTGTCTCTCACAGCCCTCTTACACTTTTCTGCAGAAGAGCCCTGAATGTTGACGGTGCTATATAAATAAACCACAGTAATACATAAGAGCAAGATTTCCTGTTGCAAAAGGTAAGGCAGAGGCTTCAGGTTTGGAGCCAGCATTGCTGGCCTTCCATGGGTTCCATATATGATGCACTCTGGCAGCAGTTTGTTGAAGCAGGCAGCCCCATCACAAGCCAAATAAGGCAGCACTGAACTGGCGTACCAACTCTGACACAAAACTCAGTTGCATCTCTTTCCCTTTCTTTTCTTAAAAAAAAAACAAAACCAGAAACAAAGGAAGCTCTAGGGAGCTACACATTTAAACAGAGAAACAAGGCAGTAGGGCTGGGAGGAAGGGAAGGCTGCTTAACCCATTCCCTTCAAAATTCTCCTCAGGCGCTTTTCTTCCTCAGGGAACAAAGTATGAGTATCCAAGGTGAAAAAAGCAGCTGAGAATGGGGTTCTAAACAAAAAATAACCATAAGGGATAAAATATTGTAATCCTTCCTCCCCCTGCCTTTATCCTATCTAAATTTGCAGTCTCCCAAAGCTTTTCTTTTGTTGTTGTTAAAACATAAACATCCAATAGGGGGAAACAGGCATGTGGCAGCGGGCCACATCTAGTTTGGCCCTGATCTTGTAGCTCCAGGGTCCTCAGATGTGGAATTTTGGGAGCAGATAGCACTGCAGATAGCACTGCAAGATGGCTGCCATTGAGGCAGGACCAATTACAAAATGTTGAAACATTCTAAGGCAAGAATCGTTGTATATGCTCTGCTCCCTGCAGACCCAAATGTGATGGTCTGGGCTCTTTTCAGACACTTCCTGTTCTGATTTTTGCTGCTGACAAGAAGCAAGTGGCCACTAGGAAGCACATTGCTGTGCACAATGGTATACATGAGTGCCATGTTGGGGATCACAACTGGACCTAAATATGCAAACATGCCTTCTATTGCATACACAGGTTAGGAAATTGAGCAACTTACTCTCTTGGTAGTATCCACAGCAAAATAAGTGCACATGTGAAACTTACCTAGCAGTGCTACCAACAGGAGAATCACAACAATATAGTTGGCTTTCCTCTCCTTGTAGAAATACAGCAGTAGGCAAAAGAGGATTATTTCTACCAGCTAAGAAAAAAAAGATGACAGTAGAAGTAAGGCAGTGCTATAATTAAGTCAAAACAATCTTCGTTTTGCAGGTGACCACGTTCGGTTTCCAGAAGATGGGGCTTTTCTGGTTTAGATGCTCAGCAACCTCAGAATTGGAAATTTTCCACAAAACTTACAATGTTATAAAAACATCCCAGCATTTACACACATGACTAAAAGAAACAAGACTTAAAACTCCCAACCAAAGTTCTCTCTAAGTTGCACTTGGCGGTGCTGGCACACAAGGCAGCTCAGGGGCTGAGAGCTTCTCAGATGTTTTCCCCTCCACTGAATGGGGGCACTTCCTTTTGGGACCCACAGAATTGGACCCCCGGTCCAAACTTTTTGAAACTTGGGGGACATTTTCAGGAGAGGCACTAGCTGCTATGCTGCAAATGTGGTGACTCTAACTAAAAAGACAGCCTCCCCAGAGTCCCAGATACCCACAGATCGATTCTCCATTATAGTCTACAAGAGGCGGGACCCGCGATACTCGCGAGGGGGGGGAGCTCCACACTTCTGAAGCAGAGGAGGAAGCAGCAGGAGGAGGTAAGTTCCCCCCCATCCTGCCGGTTCCCCCCGTCTGCTCCACCTCCCATCCCCCCCTTGATCTCTTCAATGTAAGCCGCCGTAGGTTCCACAAGGTAGAAAGGCAGCTAAAAGCGTTTTAAACAAATAAATATAGAACTTGCCCTCTAGACATGCTTTCCTAGTGCTACGTTTGTTATCTTTTTGGTGCCAGGCAGCCTATCATATAGGTGGCCATGGGGGGGGGGGGTATTGTGTGCAGTGTTCCTTCTAAGCTGCACTAGGGGTGCTGATGCACAACATTGTAGCTTCCAGCTCACAAGCATTTTACCTCCATTGGAAACAATGGAGGATGGGGCACCTCCTTCTGGGGCCCATAAAATTGGACCCCCCTGGTCCAATCTTTTTGAAACTTGGTTTGTTTGTTTGTTTTGTAAGCTGCCTTGAGTCAAAGGGAAAAGTGGGATTTATTTGAATAAATAAGTAGTTTGTTTGGGTCGATAAAATGTAAGCAACTTTTTTTTAGGCAGGGTTCTGACAGTGATTGTTCCACCTCTGTTATGCTTGACCTGTACAATTTGTCATATTTCACTAAAAATACCCCAAAAGTATTTATTTATTTATTTATTCATTTAAACATTTTTAATAAAATGATAAAATCATAAATAATAACACTACTAACAACAATAAAGTGCTTCCAGTATCAGATGGTGTTGAGTGGTTATGATGGTTTAACTCTTTGTAGACTGCAAGAGTCCCCCCCCCCCAAGTGCTTGTATGTTTTCTAAGGCTCAGCACAAGGAGACAGTTCAAGGCCAGGTCTACCAATACAATGGACTGGGGTGGGCAGACCTGTTCTCTGGAGGCCAGGTCTACCAATATAGTGGAAAGGGGTGGGTAGACCTCCAGAGGACAAGTCTACCAATATTGTGGAAAGGGGAGGGTAGATCTGTTCTCCAGAGGACAGGTCTACCAATATAGTGGAAAGGGGTGGGTGAAATTTGACTGGATTTTAAAGAATTTATTCTGAGATTTGTACAAGGTTATGGAAGTAATCTTATAAAAAACTAACTTATGCGATAGTTAAATGTATACTTGCTCACAGCTTTAGTGCTACTAGCTTTTTTCACTCACGAGGTAGAATTTCTGCTCACAACACTGTGGAGCTTAGAAGGAACACTGCTCCCAACATTAAGATCACCACCACAGGTAGGAATTCACCTCTTTCCCAGGGGTACCCATTCCCAGTATTAAGAACATAAAAGTCATCCAGCTAGATCAGATCAAGAAATTCATCTCATTGGACAACCCCTTTCCAACAGGGCCTGGCCAGAACTAGTTTTGGTAAGTAACCAAGCATTGCGTGAAGGCAAATGATGACTATGCCCTACTTGTCCCCAGAGTTGGCAAATGTGGTTCACACCACCAACCTGAAATTGATAAGGCTGCTTCAAGGCTGCCCCCACCCCATGGTCAGAAACATGGGATTACCCCCTTCCTGCCTCATGAATAGACTGTTCTCTTACACTACACATGATTTGATCTGTCCATGAGGAAGCTCCTTCTTGATGCAAAATAAGGATACCAACGCTGAGCATAAAGTTTCGAGTCACCTACTCCCATCCAGCTTTGTTTCAACAGGTGTGTGGAGGTCCCTTACCGTGTACAAGAGAAAAGGCCAGCTGACTAAATGCTTTGTGATGTTCTCTCCCGTCATGGTCTCATGACTGTTAGGCCCAAAGGTTATCAGCAGGTATGTCCCGACAACAGCCAAGCCACAGCCTACAAAGGATAAAACGTAGTGTCCTTTGGCAGGAGGAGGACAGGAAAGGCCATGTTAGTGGGTTAATCAGGAGGCACAGACCACACAAGAATGACTACAAAGCAAAGCAAGGGGGAATTTGTGAACTTTGGTCAGCAAACCTCTTCCCACTCCCCACCAGTAACCTCCTTTCCCTCCACTGGCTCTTACAAAGATCTCTTCTCCTGGCAGCGAACTCAACAAGATGGCAGCAGGTCCATGATTAGATCTTCCACCTTTTATAAGAAGGCCAAGGCAGCAGTTATCCAAATGGGGAAAGGAAGTTACAGGGTGTCAAGCTCAGGCCTAACCATTTACTCCAGCATGAGCACTATCCCTGAGAATCTCAGCCTTTAAAAACTGAATAAAACTGAAGGTAAGAAGCTTCAAGATCACCATGGTGGTAGAAAAAAGGCTTAGGTGGTGATTCTCCATTACTCTTGGATCTGATGCTACAAATACATTTCTGTGTTCCCCCAATGAGGCAGTTTTGGGTAAGGAAATGGCAATGGAAGGTGTGGCAGGGAGAAGACATACAACCCTCTCCTCCATCTGTATCGGGCCCTGTGTGCCTGGAAACGGCATTCCCAACAGGGAACTCACATGTGCATGTCCAAAAGTCCTTGATGCAGACCTAGACCCAACTCAAGGACTGTATTGTCTAGTTAAACTAAATATCTCTCCCCACCCCCCACCCCGCCTTCAGTCAGCACCTGATCAACAAGAACATACACCCTCCTTGCCACTAATGGAGAGCCCAGGCATTCCATGCTCCCCTTTGCCAGTCATTCAGGGCCCAGGGACAGCCTTGTGCGTTCAGGGCTACGTTTCGGGGCAGCCTTCAGGGAATCCTCTATTGGGGGTGGGGGTTTCAGACCACAGACTGGCAGAAAGCGAGGGACAAAAAGTCGACTTAGTACTGCAGGGGTCCTCTCTGAGGTGACGTGTGAGAACAGCAAATGCATCTGGCAAATGAATTTTCACACTAGAATAGGGAACACACTAGAATGCCGCAAGTTTGGGAATCAGTGCCACAAGGGATGTTAAAACTCAGTTTAGTGCCCTGGGAGGCTAAGGGACACTGCAGGAAACATACAGACATCACAATCCATAAATTGCTGTCAATCTGCTGTTCCTGAGGCAACTTGATGCCAGGAGTGCATCTTGGGCAAAAAGTTTCCTTTCTTGGCGAGGTTGGCCAATGGGGGAAGGTTCCATAAGTTCACTGCCTGTCAACTGCCTGCCACTGTTTTAAGCCAGGCCTGTGAACTGCCACTTATCTGTTCCCCTGGGATTAAGCAAGGATCACCTCTTGGTGACCAGGTAAGGAAGCTTTTGTAAATGTGAGAAGCATTTTTTCCTTACTTCCCCTCCCTCTTTCAGGCTGCCAAAGGTACTAGAAACTATTACACACAGGCAGGTAGGCTAGATCCTTTTTGCAAGTTAGTAATTAAAAACAGAAACAAAGAATGCTGGGAAAAGCAGCCATTTGTAAGAAGAGCAGGGATTTCTGCAGTGGAATGCTAGCAAGCAATTCTATTTGACTGGTATTGCTGGTCATGAAGGAAGCAAAACAAAATGAATAAAAATAAAATAAATCATGCTGCACGTGGAAATAAATAACTACAACAACACATCATGAATCTGGAACTTACTCAAGAACTCTTTGGGCTTCCATTTTTCTTTAATAAATATGATTCCTATAATTGCAGTTGCTAAGGGGATAAAAAGACAAAGTTATGAGTCAGTAGGTGGGTGTCACCAAAGGAAATTGGGGCTGGTGGCATCAGCATCTTCTCCTCTATCAATACTTCCGTCTTCCCAACCCCCACCCTGCCTGACCTGGATAGCCTAGGCTAGCCTGTTCTTGTCAGATATCAGAAGCTAAACTCTTGCCCCACCTCACTTCCAACATGTTGTAGGTAGGGGCTTGCGGAAGGGGGCAAGGGGTGGCAGACTCTCCAGCCCTTTCTGTTCTCTCTTTAGGCTGCTAGTGCTGCACTCCTTACCTCTGGGGCAGCTGCCCCCAACTATCTCCTTGGCTAGGTTTGGAGATGATTTGAGATACCAAGAATACCTCTCCAGTTTCTATCAGTTTCTAGTTTCTGCTACTAGTTTCTTCTAGGTTGGTGCATTCTTGAAATAAAACATGGACCTGCTCTAGAATAAACAAATTGGGAGAGGTGGGTGAATATGGAAAATAACAGAATGAGCCCCCTGCAGTTATATATATAAATTTATTAATCGCTTTCCCCAGTGGGCTCAAAGCGATGTACAGTTACATATTTTAGACGGGGGACTAACAATGTTCATAGGGGATAGGGAAGACAACATATATTCATTTAATTGCACACGCCGTCACTGCACAGTGTAAACGTCTTCTGGCTTGGCTCAGTCATTTTCTGAACAGCTGCTTGTCGACCAGGCTTCAGGACCCGTATGTCAAACCGCCACACTGCCACCGCCTGGCCGGAAACATCCACGGCAGGGATTTTTGTAGCCGAGAAGTTCTTCCGCCTTTTTCCAAACCTCGACCAGGACTTCCCGACCGTCAGCTAATACCCTCCCACAAGGGAGATTGGTGTGCCCACCCTCTCTAAGGAGTGGTTCCCATTTTATCTACTCGCCGAAGCTTTCGAATCGCTGGGTGGATGATGAGCTGGGGACAACATGCTGGCTGCTCACACCAGTGCGGGGCTCGAACTAACACAGTTCGGATGTTAAGACAGTGGGATATACCCACTGTGCCACCGCTCCCCTCCACTGTGCCACCGCTTCATTTACTTACTTCATTTCTCACCAATGGGAGCCCAAAGTGCCTTCCATTGTTCTCCTCTCCTCCATTTAATCAGCTCTGTGAGGTAAGTTACACTGAGGGTATGTGACTACCTGAAGGTCACCCAGCAAGTTGCCATGGCAAAGCAGAGATCTCAACTTCAGTTTCCCAGATCCTAGTCTGACTCTCTAACCACTATTTCATGCTGTCTCTCTATAGGAAGCTACCACTCACCTGGGATGTATGGAAACCAAGAGAAGAGGGTTTTTCCTTTCAAAGAATCTTTCCCACTCTCTAAGAGCCAGCTCCTGCTCTCAGACCCTGGCATAACCAAGAAGCAGAACCCAGAAAACAACTCTGCAAATAATTCCAGGTGGAATACGTTTGTCAGACTCCGATGGGCTCTTCAAACTGCCCTTCTTGGAGGGCCACTATGCAGAAGGATCCAAGTTAGCTCCCAACCTTAGTGGTATCCCTGAGGGCACTTTTTTATTTCTCCTATATCAAGGAATAGTTGCCATTCACATGTAACAGAGAAGAGTGAAGCACTTGGCAGTGATGTGGGAAGAGAGGGGAGACACCTCTGACAGAGCTCATACAGATAAAATTAAGATCATACCTTGCATTAAAAAGAAACACGCAGAAGTGGAGTCTGCAGCCCCAGTTTGCCTGGGTGCATGCAGAGAAGGGTCAGTGGGATTAACCCTTCAACCTCCACTCAGTTTCGCTACTCGTAGCTGGATTCCTTGCATTTTAAAGAGGAAAAATATATTTTTAATGCACATGCCTTCCCCCTACCCTATAAAATGCTAGTTTTGAACACCAAAACCTAGTGAAAGTTGAATGGTTAACCTAGTGAAAGTTGAATGGTTAACCTTCTCCCTTTCCAGCATGGCTCAAAGGTAAACTGAGGCCACAAAAGCCTGCAACTAGCATTTTACGAACACAACCAGAGATGTGTGTTCTTCCTGTCATCTGTTTGAGTCCTCAGCAACCCAATGCTTTCTGACAGGGATCACCCACGGGGTTTCAGCACAGCTCTGTACTAATACCTTCCTTGATACCCACACTTGCTGCTGGTTATAGTGCTGGGCATTTTACTAGTTTTCTATTAAGAAGCTGTTAAATATTGGGCCTCCCAGTTCCCCTTCTCCACCTCCAGGATAGTTTTAATCAATAAAATGAACCAGTACAGAGTGACTTACCTATGACTGACACAGCACCAAGTGGCACAATCAGGGAAAGAGGTGCAAAGGGGGAGGCAGAGAATACCCCAAGTTCTCCAAAAAAGAGCAGAAACAGCCCACACCACCATGTCTTGGTCTTGAAATAGACTCGGTGGCCTTTGCTGCCCGCCAGCCGGATATGGCTGTACTTCTAGGAAATGGAGATAACAACAAAAAACATTCAAGCTGCCAGTCACAAGAAGGCTGATTTCAGAATCAGTTCTTTGTCCTTCTCATGCTCACCTGGAGGTTAAGTGCAATGCTGATGAGGAGATGCCCAAAAATAGCCAACAATGCACCAATCAGGTTTTCCTGCAAGTGAAAGAAATACACAGCTATTAGTTTTCCCTTCCAGGTGTCTACAGGGTAAATATATTTGCCATTAAGCATGTAATACTTGGAACTCAATGATCCATAAATCTGGAGAACACAGCCCCTCCCCTACCCGACCACACCTCCACTGATAACATCCTTTCCCACCATTGGCTGGTACAAAAATCCCTTCTCCTGAGGGCCAATTCAACAAGTTGGTAGCAGGTTCATGATTGGATCTTTGACTTTTCAGAAAAAGCCAATGGCAGCAGTTGTCCTCCTTTCCCTCCCCCAAGTTGGACTGTAGTGTGCATGTAAAGTGGGGGGGACATAACTCTCCTTGTCTCTGATGTTTCCCCCATTGAAATCATTCCACTTCCTCCCTATAGGAAAAAACAAAAACAAATGGGCATCTGTTGGGTCTCTTCCAGAGAGGCAACTAGCAGAGGAAGGGGGAAGAGGCAGTAAGAGAAGGATAACTGGAAAACAGCACAGAGGAACAAGTAACAATTCCTCTGCTCCCACCACGGAAACCCCAATCCAAATACCACCCCTCCCAAGATGCTGTTGGTCCTGGTTATTCTGAAGCAGATGACTCAAACAGAGCCCACCTGCTATCTTCTCTAGTTGGGACATGGGGGTAGGACGGTCTCCCTTTGTGCAGAGCTTCTCAAGAAACAGCTAGTCTCCCTCTTGGCTCCTGATAATCTCAGAGCAAGTCAAAGGATGGGCAGGGGGAGGAGGCTTAGTGGCAGCCATGAAATATGACTTGGTACTAAATCAAGGCAAAATATACAGACCGTGCACTTAAGCATGGATGATGTGCTTCCCATATGTTATCTCGGTAATCCCAACAACCCTACAAGGTAGGGCACAGTTACCATCACCACACTACAGGTGTCAAGCTACCAGCCCTCTCCCATTTCACCCCAGGTATGATGGATCCCTGTTTCTTCTTCTCTGTGAGGCAGATTTTCCCACCTAAATACTGTTCCCCACTCTGACTGAGCAGCCTCTTAGTAGTGTATTTGAAGTGTAGTATTATAACTTTCTGTGTGTCCCACCCTGTGATAGAGAAGTTATTTGGCTTTTGCCCAGGCCAGAGATTTATTGCAACTCAGCAGCCTTCTTATAAAACCCTTTGGAAATGGCACTTAACACGAAGTAAAGCTCAAACAAAAAGATTGACTTTATTGAAGGCAGGTGAATCAGGAATAGGACAGAGGACGAGAGGTTGAGGGAAATTTGGTTCTTCATACAACTTATAATATTTTGAACAGGCAGCAGAATATAATTGAAGCTTATGTTCCTATTTCTTAACTGTGAGAGGTTTGTTTGTTTTGAATATTTCTTTCAGCAACAATGTGGCTTAATAAAGTTTCATAAAACTATTTTAGTTTCCTGGAAGTTAGTACTTTCTTCCTGTATTTGAGTACTTCCCTTGTGGGATTATAATTTCCCCTTTTATACTCTTGAGGAGTCTAAGACCGTCTACCTCTTAACACAAAACAGGGGTCCCTTCTGAGTTGAACCCTCTGGACAACTGGGTAAGAAATAGGAGCAGTAATCTTTTTCTGTTTGGCTAGACATGCAGTTTCCAACTGTCATGAAAAGCCTTTTTTGTTTGTTTGTTTCAGTGGCTTTAAGAAAAGCTTGGTTCAGGCTGCAAGAGGCCTACACAGAAAACTCTCCCTAGAGACACAGTTAATGAAGAGGCGCTGTGACCTTGGTAGATTGTTTGCAGCTGGCTGGTACGACTTGTAACTGCCCGGGAAGCAGCTAGCCCAATTAAGCACATCCCAGAGCGATTGAATTATTAGCACCTGTGTGGTGGAAGGAACGGACCCCTATGAGATAGGTTTCGTTTCTCCTCTGCTCATCAAAAAACCTTAGCAACAGACTTCCGGTTTTGGCTTCCTAAATGGTGGCCACAATCTCTCAGAGCTCCGGGAGACGTGGACTGTGAATCGGCGGATAGGAGGGGGTGCGATCGTATGCATCCCCCTCCCAGAGCCCTTGCGGGTGCTCCATAGCCATGGGGCGCTAGGAGGGTCCTTCCTCCGGCAAACAGCCGGCCAATCAATGCCCCGACGGTCCCGCTGCTGATTTCCGAAATGGACCCAGGAAAGCACACTGGGACAAGCGCTTGGTGGCCGGGCCATTTAATCCAGAAAAGTGATATCTACATGGAAAAGTGAGTGTTTGTTTAAGCAAAGGCACCAGAAAGTAACCTGAAAGCCTCCCCTTAATAGAATGAGGAGGGGGAAACTCCCCCTCGAAAGAAAAAGTGGACTGATAAACGACACTAAAAGGGGGGGGCAGAATGAAAAAGCGAGCGGACTAAAATAAAGAACTTTTGAGAACTTACCAAGCGATTTTAAAGGATCTTAAGACTTTGATAACAATTTCAAAAAGTAAACTATTCCCAAACATGGCGCTGAAGAAGGAGGAGAAGGACAAGCAATCGAAACTGAAATTCTCTGCCAGAAATGACAGCCCAGCGAGTTCTGGTCCTAGACAGGACACTACCAAAGACTTCCAAACTATGCTGACTGAGGCTCTGCGCCCTCTGCTGGAGGAAATGACATTGCTCCATGCAAAATTCGATGCACAACAAAGCCAACTAAATGAAACTACTAAAAAGACAGAAAAAATGGAACAAGAACTTAAAGAAGTGGATGCCAACACACAAAAGCTGCAGAAACAAATGCAGGGGATGGGAAAAAAGCGAGCAACTGAGGAGGCGCAACTTCTACAGCTGCAAATGGAAAAGATTTCAGGGGGTCCCTGAAGCAAGAGGGGAAGATCTAAAACAGACTGTGTGTGATTTACTGGGTCTGGTTGCAGATTTAGAAGCGGAGTTTTTACAAAACGAAACAGATACGATATATAGATCGTATTCTGACTTCATAAGAAAGAATAATTTGCTTGGCGAGATTGTGGTGAGATTGTACAGGAGACAAGTAAGAGATCAAGTTTTGAAAGCAACAAATGGAGCCAACCTGAAGATCAAAGACAAAGAAATAAAAGTTTTGAAGGATGTTCCATTTGAAATAAGGAAGAAGAGAAAGAAATACAGAGACTTGGTGCTGTTTTTACAGAAAAATAACATTCCCTACAGATGGGCCGTTCCTGAAGGCATGCTCTTCAAATTTAAAGACAAGAAAGAAAGAATTGACTCTCATGCCGGCCCAGCAGGGGAGAAGGATAAAGATGAAGATGGCAGCAGCAAGGGAAAAGAAGAAGACGGAGCACTGGAAGCTTCCGATGAGGATGCAGTTTCTGAACTGGGGGCGGCTGCCCCTAAATTAAGCTATCGTTTGAGAAACAAAAAGGAGAAAAAATGAGTTATGATTTTCTTTAGATCCTATTTTAAATGAATTTGAAGCATTTCTCTTTAGAGCTCTTTATATAGTCCCTTTTGTTGGAGATGCTATTATAAGCAAAAAGAATTATGTACTCACTTAATGTAGCAAGTATAAGCCAATGTATTATAAGCCAATGTTGTAAGCATTGTGAATGACCACCATCCCTTGGGTTTTTAGAGGTTTTCTTTTCTTTCACCTGTAGATTGTAGTATACCCTTCCTTGTTTCTTTGTTGTTTATAGAAAATGCAATAAAAATCCCCTACGAGGGGCAAACCCCCCCCCCAAAAAAAACCCTTAGCAACAGTGAAAAGCTGACATCACTTTTCCACTCTTTGATTGGTCAAAGGCCTAGGCTGGTCAAAGACCCCTTTTTTCTATAAAATAAGGTTTCATTCTGTAGGATGGTAGTGCCTAGGACTATGAGACCTTGTGTGGTCAATAGTCCCAGAGGAACCCTAGCAATGGGCATTCCCACTTGACTCTGCCTGGATGGGCTGATTGAATTATGTTGTTTTGTTGGACTGGTACACCTCTTTGTAACCTGGAAGGTAACTCTACAACTGCCTTGTAAGTTTTAGTTATGATGGTGATGCTTAGTGTTTGTTATGTTCCCTTCACTGTCTGAAGTCTTTTTCTTTTAAATAAGTTTGCACCTAAATAAAACAATTATATTTTTATTGTCGTGGTTAAACAAATTATATTTTTACTCTGTCCTGGCATTGTGCTCCTTGAACCTCAAAGAACCATTGCCTTAGACTCTTGACCACTGCGCCAAAAGTAACTGTTTGACTTTGAGCTCAGTCGGTAGTTCCACTCTGCAGGGCTGACCTTGTGTGTTAAGTTCCATAGTCAGTCTGGAAGTTTGGTCTTTTACTCCAGGACTGTTGGAAATCATTAAAAGACCTGGTGGCGGACTACCCTAGGCTTGAGGGGGTTTTAGATTCCCTTAAGTAATTGTAAATTGTGCTGTGCAACCTGTTCTTTGAACCCAAACATTTGGCCGGAGGGTTGAGCTTTTGTTACACCAACCTCCTGTCCAGTCCCTTCTGTCAAACCTAAATCCCAGTTCTGGAGACTGTGAATAAACAGAATTCAGCTAGGGCTGACACTTAGACTAGATATGTCGAACTCGTTTGTTACGAGGGCCAGTTCTGACATAAATGTCACTTTGTTGGGCTGGGCCGTGTGTGTGTGTGCCATAATAAGTAATGCCAGGTACCGGAGACAGAAACTGTATAAAGGACAGCAGCTGGTAAGCTCCAAGTTGGTGTGTCCTCACTGCAAGGCCCCATGGGCTGGAGGAGGTCCAGAGGAAAACCCAAATGGGCAGACTGGAGAGCTAGCAGCGCAGCACTAGGCAGTCGCACCCATGCTGCTTGACTGCTGCAGATGAGGTTGTTCTGCCTGCTGAAGCCCACTCCCCCCCAAACAGTCTCCTGTTCCCTCCCTTGCACTAGTTGTTTGCGGGCTGCATAAACGCCTTGGATGGGCCGGTTCCGGCCCCGAGCCTTATGTTTGACACCCCTGACTTAGACTTTTAGTTCTGATTTTTGAACTTTTCTGCAATTGTGTCGGTACGTAGTAAGGGCAAGGAGTTGTGTCCTGTCACTTCCCAAGTGACTTGTCTGTTCCCCTCAGACCGACACACACACTCCTCCTGACCGGCAACTCCCAAGCCAAAGTCCAAATGGAAGACTGACTCCCTCTGACAAGACTTTTTAAAACTCTCCTCAGCTGGCGCTGACCAATCAAAGAGAAGGGGTTGCATGCAGGCAGTAGCCTGCCAATCAAAGTGCTGTACAGTGAGGCATTAACCTCTGATCTCCCAGCTCTCTGAATTTGATGCACTAAGCATCCTGCTTTTGGAGGTCAGTTCGTCACACCGGGTCACTTCCTCTACCCACTTTGGCCAGGCTCTTTTTGTACTTTCTCTGAAGGGAGCTGTCTCCCTGTAGAAAGCACTGCCCTCAAACCACAGACATATGGAAACAGGAAGGTATAAGAGAGTCCTCCAACCACTCCTGTCTAAAGCTCAGGGAAACTTCATCTATGCAAGAGAAGAAAGGTAAGGACATTCCAGCGAATTTGGAACCTAGGAAGTTCTGCATATTTTAGCCAAACCTTAACTGAGCCGGTCAAGGGAACTGCCTGCCCAGGATGACACAGCTGTGCTCATTAAATGACATCCAGAGTTTGAATCATAGGTCGACAAAAGGAAGTCACACAGTATTTTAAAAAAAGCAACTACTCCACTTCAAATTAAAATGGCCTCAAACATCTGTTTAACTCTATCTACCTAGTTGTTTTTTTTCCTGCAAGTTATGGAACTTTCTGACCACCAAATCTAAAGTTCTTTTCTTTTCCCTACCATTTCTTAGAAATTCTGTAAAGGATTCCCATTTGATGTCTTTGTGCTCTGTATGAGAACCAGTGCAATGTGGAAGTCAGAGTTTCAGACTTCTAACAGATAGTCCTGTGTTCAAATTCCCACTCCAGGCCTAACCAGATGTGACGTTTCCCACGCTTACAGTTAATTCTGAAGCGCTGTGCCCACCTGCTACTAACATCAGCATGGAGGCGTTCAGTCCTCCTAGAGAGGAGGAAAAAAATTTACTGGCAGAAAGAAGAAAAGGAAGTGCGATTCTGAGGCTTGGAAAAAAGGAAGCAGGGGGAGATCTTTAAATGCCACTTTGAGGGGAGAAGGGACTGTGGAGGAAACGGGAAAGGGGGGAGAAGCAACGGTGGTGGCTTTAGCTCTCTCAAAGGCCATGTCTGGGGCCACTGCCATCCTCCCTTCATCCTCTTCTCCTTCCTGCACTCCTCCCTTGCTATGAAGCATCTCTGGAGGAAACCGCACACGTACAGTCTTTTCCTCTCTCCTCTGCAGCCCTTTCTCTCCTCGCCTGGAAGCACGGTTGTCAGAGTTTCCTCACATCCCTCTTTCCAAGTAGCAGAATCACTTCTCCAATTTTCTTCTAAACAAGGTGAGGGTTTTGTTTTTGTTTTTTAAAAAAGATCAGTTTCCTTCTCTACAGAAGGACAAACAACCTCTATGGTGATAGACAGACAGACACTAGACTTATGATGTTCCTATGAAGGTACACATGGAAAAAGCCCGCAACTTGGAAGATCAGGAGTTGACTATGGGCGAGACATACTCTTTCCCTCAGCCTAACATACCTCACAAGCCTGTTGATAGGATGAAGCAGGGAAGGGGAGAGCCACTTATGCCCTTCAGAGCTGCTTAAGAAAGGACGGGATGAGAAGGAGGTACATTTTAGTTAGCTTGTAAGCCTGCTGGCATGGCCTTGTTGGTTGTGACTCAGGTCCTAAACACATGCTATGTTTTCTCAGGATCCACCATGGGCCTAGTGTTCCATGCTGGGAACTCAATTCTGAGGCACGCACAGGCTCAATTTGGGTTTGGACCAATGCTCACAAGAATGGACTTCTTCCACCCTGACCTGGATAGCCAAGGCAAGCCCAATCTTGACAGACCTCAGAAGCTAAACAGGTCAGTCAACTCTGGCAACTACTTGGATGGGAGACCTCCAAGGAATACCAGCATTCGGGAGGACAGGGTCAGGCTTTATTCAGCCACCTCTATGAATATCCTCCAGACCACCAGTGAGGGTCAGTCACCAGAGGTTGCTATGACTTCCAGGTACACACACACACACACACACACACACACTTCTCACACTCACATGAAAAATACAAAAATTAAAAAAAAGAGAGAAAAGAATGGATTTCTTCCCCTGCCCAGTGCTGTTTACCCTACCTGAAATGGCCCTGGGGGGGATGCTATTTGGTGTAACCCTTTAGTATACATGGAGCCTTGAATGAGCTGAACAGTGTTACCCCAAAGCCATTATAAACCGGGAAAACAGCATTGTCAGGGGAAGTGACAGCTCCTGCTTCTCAGGCACCATAGTTCCAATGCGAATTGGGTCTGTGCACCCCTGGAATTGAGTTCCAGGTATGAACTTGCAATATGCAGCTGATTGCACCAACCCAGGGGGTGAAAGTAACACAGTTATGTCTTAATGTACGGTGCACAGCTCACATTAAATACTAGGAACACCACATAATAAAGTTATTTCAGGCATGTGAAGTGCTTGCAACATAAATTCTTATACAAATGCATAATAACATTAATACTGATATCAATGCATGTGAAGTGCTTGGAACCTACAATTTTATATAAATGCATAATAATGTGAATATTGCTATCAGTGCGCTTTGAGAAAAGTAACTCTGCATAGGATTACATTGTAAATCTGCTAGCCAGGACTGGTTCTCCAGCCAAGCCACCCAAACGACTGCACTTGTGGAGGCACAATAGGGAGCGTGCCAAGACCCTGCCGCTCACTCCCAGCCAACAGCCGCAAAGGAGGAGACTGGCATCCTCTCCTGAGCCTGTGTCAGGGGTTGAGGGTATACAGGGAAAAGGCCTGTCCAGGAGGCTATGGCTCAATGGTAGAGCATCTGGCTTACATGCAGAAGATCCCGGGTTCAATCCCTGGCACTTGACTTAAAGGAATTGGGTGGTAGGTGATGCAAAAGATCTCTGCCCGAAACCCCAGCAAGCTGCTGTCATTAAAGTAGACAATACTGACTTTGATAGACCAATGGGGCATAACTTGGTATAAGGCACCTTCATGGGTGCTTAGGTAAAGGTAAAGGTTCCCTTGCTCGAAAGCCAGTCGAGTCCGACTCTAGGGTTGCGGTGCTCATCTCCGTTTCAAAGCTGAAGAGCCAGCGCTGTCCGAAGATGTTTCCGTGGTCATGTTACCTTACCAGCGAAGTGGTACCTATTTATCTACTTGCAATTTCTTGCTTTCGAATTGCTAGGCTGACAGGAGCTGGAACTAGAGACGGGAGCTCACTCCGTCATGCGGCACACTCGGGTCTTGAACTGCTGAACTACCGACCTTCCACAGCCTGCAGTTCAGCGTCTTAACCACTTGAGCCACCGCAGCTCCTATATCATGGGTGCTTAAGTCTCCTCAAAGCAGTTCTTTCCCCTGACAGTGTAACTCTCAGATTTACTGGCCAAACTAGGATTGTGAGGAAACCTGAAGCTGCACAAACACACTTCCAACATAATAATGGACCATCACACTAACAAAGAGACAAGTCTCCACTATTTAATCCCCCTCCTGTATCCCTCAAATGGAAAGCTTTGGGTAAGAAATAATCTTACCTTATATGAGAAGGAATCCTCGTGGACCAGTCGGGGTCCAGCTGCCGTCGCGAGCGGAAGCTGCTGCAGAGCAGGGCCATTCATTCTTTCCATCGTGACTCATTCGCACAGACCCTCTTGATCTTGCCGGCCCTGCTCAGTTAACCACAACAGCGCTTTAAAAAGGAGACTTGGGGGGAAGGGGGTCCACCATAGTCCGCCTCTACATTGTGCTTTCCGAGCTACAGAAACACTGCTCAGCAGGTCTGGGTGTTCACTGGCATTCTCCTATTCCCCCATCCTACAAACATAAAACACAAAAAGGGAGGGGTTTATCCAAGAAAGAAGCTTTGACGTCCTGAGGTTTTCGTTTTCTAGATGGAAGTAACTGAGAGTTAATGTTATGTGGTTGGCTGGAGGACAAGTCAAAATTCACTAGGCAGGTGGTTCTCAAACTGTGAGTCAGGTCCCAAAAACTAGTTGCAGCTCTCTTGCTCAGATAGGTTATGAGGCCAAGAGGGAGGAGGTGGAATAGAGTGAGCTGGAAGAAAAGACTGAGGCCGAGGCTGAGCGGCAGAGCACTTGCTTGGCATGCAGAAGGTCCCAGGTTCCATCCCTGGAATCTTGAAAGGTTCAGGAAAGTTGACAGGGTTGCACTCCCCCCTTTCTCTCTCCTGGTCATCAAGCCAGAGAGCCATTGGTGGCTTCTGTACAAAACCCAGGCAACATCCCAAAATGCCTGAAGCTGACCTAACCCCGCCAAAAATTGAGAGATTTGCAAGTGGCTGATAATTGGAAGTGTAATCAACGTCCAAGCAGGGTGTCTTTCTACCTCTACCAAAACTGACAGAGTACTCCCTCTCAGAAAGAGACATTTATAACCTCCTGGATCCACTGGTTACCCTCCCCCCCTTTTGCCTAGAAGGAATCTAGCCCTAAATGTTGGTGCACCTTGAGCTGAAACTCTGGTGCAATCTTCCCACTTGCAGTGCCTTGGAGGGCAGGACTGTGTACATCACTCTGAAGCCTGCTATTCCTTAGCTACAAATACTACCTCCATAAAAGCAGCTGGAGAAGGGGGAACACACATCTCTTCCCACATATACCCCTTGCTACCAGCTACAGATGAGTGAACAGGGTAAACGTTTGAAATAATGATATTTATTTCGCAAATGCCACCTCTCAAGAACTGTTTGAGGCAGAGCATAACTAAAAACAATACAACAAAACCAATGGAGCCAATAAAAAAAGTCAACAAATACAAATCACATCAGTAAAAAGAAGCCTAGCTGATAAAATCATGCCAGGACACAGAAGATTTTTCAGTAAGCAAAGGGCTAATGAGTTCCTTCAAAAGAATCTGCAAAGGTACCAGGGCACCTCCTGAGTTCCCTGCAGCTCCTCACCCCTAATGGTCCCCACACTACTGGAAACAAAAAAAACACTTGGACCCCCCCCACCTCCTTGCCCATTCCCACTTCAGAATTCTACCATGCCTCCGAAGTCTGCAGCAAACCCTTGAGCCAAGGTCACATCATACAACCTGCAGCTCAATGTCACTTTCATTGGAATAAACATTTGTGGAATCTCATCTCAGCACAAATGGCCCTTCCAGGCCATAAAACCCACATGTCCTGTAAAGCAAGTACAGCTAGGAGGTTCACTCCTGGCATTACCAATCAGGCTAAATTAAAGGATCGTTATTTTCTCTTTCTGTTGATAGCTCTTCTTTCATTACAGCACGTGAAAAGCCCAATGTGTTGCCTGCCTCCAGTTTTATCAGCCCAGCCCTGCGCATGGTGGCACAATGGGACTGGCCTGCTAAGTACGCACAAATGCAACTGCAGCCCTCACAGATTTGATCATAGGCTGTGTTCTTTTGATCAAATTCAGTATTCACTTGCAACACAACGCCTCTCTCGTAATGCTTGACCCCTTGGCCTCACTTTGTAATGATACAATCCCCCTTTCCCCAGTATTTAGAGGTATCCAACAGGTAGGTTGAGGGCTGCTGCACAGTAGCATGTGCATCCCCCTTGACGATCCAGGAAAAGGTCTGCTTTAGGCTTTTCTTTAAAGCTGTCATTATCCTTTTTTTGCCATCAAGCTGCAGCTGATTTATGGTGACCCCGTAGGATTGTCAAAGCAAGAGACACCAAGGCAAGAGATATTCAGAGCTGGTTTGCCATTGCCTGCCTGTGTAGTGATGCTGGTATTCCTTGGTGGCCTCCCATTCAAAGTGACCAGAGCCAATGCTGCTTAGCTTCCAAGAGCAGGCTAGCCTGGACTAGATCAAGCTAGAAGAAGAAGAAGAGATTGGATTTTATCCCGCCCTTCACTGCCCAAAAGTGTCTCAGAGCAGCTTACAAACTCCTTTCCGTTCCCCTCCCCACAACAGACACCCTGTGACGTGGGTGGGGCTGAGAGAGCTCTGACAGTAACTGCTCTTTTTTCAAGAACAGCTCGTATCAGAACTATGGCTTGCCCAAGGTCATCCAGCCAGGTGCGAGTGGAGGAGTGGGGAATCAAACCCGGTTCTCCCAGATTAGAGTCCGCGCACTTAACCACTACACCAAACTGGCTAGCCTGGGCTATCCAGACCAAGGCATTTTATTTACATATTTATACTCCGCTTTCCTTCCCAATGGGTACCCATCACTCTCCTCTCCTCTGTTCCTTTTACCCTAACAACCCTCTGAGGTAGGTTAGGAGTGTGTGTGAGTGGCCCAAGGTCACCCAGCAAGCTTCCATGACAGGGCGGGGGATTCAAACCTGGGCCACAGCCTCCCAGATCCTAGTCCCACATTCTAACCACTTTACCATCTTATTTCATAGAATTTTTCTCAGCAGTGCTGAACAGGTAACTTCACCCAGATCCTAGTCCCACATTCTAACCACTCTACCATTTTATTTCATAGAATTTTTCTCATTTTTCTGGTACTTTTCCTAGTCTATGTTCTGTTTCTAAGACAGAACAAAACTTGGTAACACGCACGAGGGTGGCTCGGATATGGGATATTTTTTTCCATTCCTCAACAGTAGCTCTCTTTAAAGGCTGGCGAGCTCTGATATTTACAAACTCCAGATAAGAGATTACTGTAATCCTGAGAGCAAGCCCCACTCAACACAACAGTGTTTAATTCTGAATAGACATGTTGAGGATTGTGTTGTAGTTCACATACCAGAAAAGCAGCTCTAGCACCCAAAGGCTTCTGCCAACCTACATTTGTTAACAATTCCAGAGCAGGGTAGCTGTGTCAGTCTGCGGCAGCGAAAGCAAACAAGAATTTTGCGGCACTTTAAGGATGAACAGCATTTTATTTCAGCTCAGCATAAGCTTACTGGAAGCAGAGCTGGGGCTATCTCTCTGGAACGGACCCTGGCATGAACATTTTGGATAGGAAAGTTCTAATTAAAAAAGAACGAACTGGGGACCGACGGAGGGGAATCTTCAGCTTTGCAAAAGAAAGTTCTTCCATTTTACTTCCGGGTTACATTTAAATCCACATTTAACAACTCCCCCCCTAATCAATTGCTTCAGTTTATCAGCAAAACAATAAAAGGGTATGCCCTCTACCCCAAACTGTGACGTCTCAATTACAGAACGACAAAAGCATGCGTCCAAGGCCAAAGCACAGCTGCACAAAATGCTGCGCAAGCAACCCAAATGCTCACCTGTTTTCTTTCTCTTCCAACTGAAAGATGCCGCCGGGAAGCAAAATAAAATGTATGTACCACCACCACGCACACACAATCCCTTTGAACGTCTTCCTCAGGTGAAGCGCTTGTCCAACCCTGATCTCGAGTTTGCGCTTCCAAAACAAGCGCTGCGATTTGACGTCGAAGCTGCCAGTCACTTCCCAGGAACTTGGCTGAAAAAGGCGATTGGTCGCCCTGGAGAAGGGAAATAAAAAATAACAGTTTGGCTGTGAGAATATCTGCTGAGTTTGGCAAAGCTTGGCTGACGCGTGCAAGGCTGCTACAGGGTATGAACAGGAAGCGACGAGCTTCTAACCAACCGAGACTGTATGTTTTTAAGTATTTATACCCACAGAATAATCACATACATCTATATACGCATGTGTATAATACTTATGTTTACACAGATGCATACATATATATTTATAATTGAAATGGTCACAAATTGAAAGTAACCCTTTATTTTTATTATTTCCAGTGGGTAAGCATAGGGCCTGCCCTGACCTGGGTGGCCAAGTGGGTGGGAAGTACTTGGATGGGAGACCACAAAGGAAGTACAAGGATGGTATGTAGAGGCAGGCGGTGGCAAGCAAGCCACCTCTGTTCATATTTTTCTTTGAAAACCCCCATGGGGTTGCCATAAATCAGCTGTGACTTTATTTATTTTATTTATTTTTGGATTTATATCCCGCCCTCCCCGCGGACGGGCTCAGGGACTTGACCACACTTTCCTCTACTAATAATGGGCCCTAGCCCACAAAACATTATACAACAATAAATAGCATTTAAAGTGCCACTAGTCTGCTTTTTATACCTTTTATTATAAAAATATCCCATACTTTAATTTGTTGTTTGCTTTGTACTGTAATTTTGTAATCCTAGTTCATTGGTTATACTGCCCTGTAATCCTCTTTGAGGCTCCGTGGGAGAAGCAGATTGTAAAGTGAATAAAATGAATTTTAAAATGCAGGTCATATATTACTAGGGTTGCCGAAATGAGAAAAGAATGTCCTGTTCCTTTAATAATTCATTTAACAAAATGAATTTTAAAATGCAGGTCATATATTACTAGGGTTGCCGAAATGAGAAAAGAATGTCCTGTTCCTTTAATAAAGACTTAATTGAATTTTTATTTACTTCCATACCATTAAAAGCTTCAAAGGCCTATTTCCACAAATTAAACTAAATTGAATGCTCTCTTGTTCCTAGTTAAGTGGTTTCAGTTCCATTGCTCTTTGATAACTTTGGCATGCTTGCCCCTTTGAATTCAAGGGGACTTTTACTCCCAAAACACATATACTATCTTGTTGAATACCTTTTGCTGGAGGGGTGCGCTGCATTTATTTTCTTTCAACCCCATATTCTAGCCATTCAGGACTCTGCCCTGCCAACAACAAAACTCCACATTAAAATTCAAAATTTGTAACCCACCAATAGGGCCATCCTAAGCAGAGTCTCCTAGCAAAGATTTGCTGCTGGGGTTTCCCAGAGCTGAAAAGTAAAATGATGATCCAAAAGTACCTTAAAGTCTAACAGAATTTATTCCAGCATGAATTTTTGTGTGTCAGAGCTCACTGCCTCCCTCAGATGCATAGAAATGAACATATATCAGGCTAGATTAATACTAAAAAAAAAGGGGGTGGGGGAAGTGATGTTACAAGGGAGTTCTCCAAGAATTACAGCTGATTTCCAGAGTACAGAGATCAATTCCCTTGGAAGAAATGGCAGCTTTGAAGAGTGAACTTGATGGCCTCACATCCCTGCTCAGCTTCCTCCCCACCCTAAGCCCTGCCCTTGCTAGACACCAGCCCAAAATCCCAATCTGCCATTGGCATGGTATAGTAGTTAGAATGTCAGACTAGGGTCCAGGAGATCCAGGTTCGAATTATCACCCTGCCATGGAAGACTCTCAGCCTAAATGGACATAAGAAGAATAACACTGTGAGCTGCTTTGAGTCCCCAGAGCATATTAAAATGGGTCATAAATATCTAAAGAATGAAATAAGCCTTTTTGTTGATAATTTGATTTAAAAAATTGGGTCCAAATCTTTAGACTAAAGCAATATGGCTTTTTGTAGAGTAAAAATGTAATGGGTTTTTTTTTTCCATAGAGGTACTCTGCATGCGCTCAGAGACACAAAGAAATCTGAAGGCATTTTGCACATGCTGAAAGATGCTTGAGGGGGTAAAATGTTTGCAAACTAAAGTTGCCAGTGGTACTTCCTCAGCATTAGAAGCAATAACCACTGCAAACCCAACCGGTTCTGCTTTACATTTCATTGAAGCCTTTTTTGTTCCATGGTGAAATTTACAAATCCCATCCTGAAAGTCACCTTTTAAAAATCAATACAAAAGTGGACTTTAGTTTGCCAAGAAGCGCATAGCTGAGCTTGCTGGGATGCCATCAAGCTGTTTCCAGTCAGACTCCGGAAGAAAAGTTCACTTCAGAAAGCCTCCCTGTGATTGGGCTACTTTTAAGGTAACAAATGTGACAAGCAAAATGATTGGAAGATGCTTCTGTCCCTTGTTGCCTAAGCAACAACATACAATCATGCTCTGGATTCTGTTCTGAGGCAGCCCCTGAAAGTCAGGTAAGAGCAAGGTCAAGGTAGCCGGACACAATGCTGCAACTTCCGAAATAAGCCAACCTGTGCAGATACTGCATTGCCATCAAGTCTCAGCGAGACCTAGTTCCAGCAGCAAACCACAGAAAGAAGCTTTGGGCGGTCAGCTGGGAGAGTCCTGAAGACTTGCATGAGGTATAGGAACTAGAAAGACTGGTTAGACCTGCAGATCCCCATTGAGTAGGTTTACATGCTGTCAGGCAGCATTCTCCCCTCAAATTGGCCTTCTGACAGCTAAAAACAGGCCTCAGTTGTGAAAAAACCCAAAAGTTGCAGGAAATACCAACTTTCTTTGAGGCACTTGCAAACCACTTAAATGAGCAGTTTCCTTTCATGGAACCACCTTTGACCTGGAATATCATCAGCAGTGATGTTTTGGGGATCTACAGATGACTCAGGCAGTAAAGGGAGGAGAGACTGACTATTGGGGGACTATTGAGCTGTACGTAGTCAGACATATAGGTTGGACGTCAGAAAAGCAAATTTTGACCAAGTTATGCTGCGTAGAATCCTATGGTCAGAAATACTTAAGGAGAAGGGAGTTCAAGAGGGATGGGAGTTTCTTAAAAGCGAAATACTGAAGGCACAAATCACAAATGATTCCTATGAGAAGGACAAATGGGAGGAGCTTAAAGAAACCAAGGTGGCTCTATAAACAGCTTTCTAAGGACTTGAAAAATAAAAAACTCATTCAGAAAGTGGAAGGAGGGCCTTATAACCAAGGGTGAATACAAACAAATAACCAGTGTTTGTAGAGAGAGAGTAAGGAAAGCTAAAGCTTAGTATGAGCTTAGGCTAGCGAGAGACGCTAAAAACAACAAAAAAGGGTTCTTTTCTTATGTTCAAAGTAAGAAAAAGAGCAAGGCCCATTTTGGGGACAGGAAAGTGAAATTGTAACAGGTGATGAATAGAGGGCAGAACTTCTCAATTCCTACTTTTCCTCCGTCTTCTCTTGTAAGGGAAATGGTGCTCAACATGGCAAAAACAGAACACATGATGAGGGAATGGAGTTGCAGCCTAGGATTGGCATAGGGGTAGTACATATCTAGTTTCTTTAAATGAAACCAAGTCCTCGGGGCCAGATGAACTGCATCCAAGAGTACTAAAAGAACTCGCAGATGTAATTTCTGAGCCTCTGTCCATTATTTTTGAGAATTCTTGGAGAACAGATGAGGTGCCAAAAGATTGGAGGCAGGCAAATGTCCCCATCTTCAAGAAGGGGGAAAAGGAGGATCCAGGTAACTACTGGCCCGTCAGCTTGATGTCTATGCTTGGGAAAGTTTTAGAACAAATCATCAGACAGTCCTTGAGCATTTAGAAAGAACGGCTGTGATTACTAAGAGCCAGCATGGATTTGTCAAGAACAAGTCATGTCCATGTCAGGCCAACCCTATCTCTCTTTTTTTAGAAAGTTACTACCTTTATGGATCAGGGTAATGCCATAGACACCGTTTATCTTGATTTCAGTAAGGCTTTTGATACGGTTCCTCATAATATTCTTGTTGGCAAATTGGTGAAATGTGGTTTGGATTTGGTGAAATGTTAGATGGATCTGTAACTGGTTGACAGATCGCACCCAAAGAGTGCTTGTTAATGGTTCCTTATCCTCTTGGAGAGAAGTGACAAGTGGAGTGCCTCAAGGATCTGTTCTGGGACCAGTTTTGTTCAACATCTTTATAAATGATTTGGATGAAGGAATAGATAGAATGCTTATTAAATTTGGAGATGATACTAAATTGGGAGGGGTAGCAATTACAGTAGAATATGGAGTCAGGATACAGGATGATTGTGACAGGCTGGAAAACTGGTCTTGAATTTCAATGGAAACAAATGTAAAGTTCTGCATTTAGGTAGGAAAAATCAAATGCATAATTATAGGATGGGGGACACTTGTCTTGGCAGTAGTATGTGCGAAAAGGATCTAGGGTTTTGTAAACCATACACTGAACATGAGTCAGCAGTATGATACAGAAGCTAAAAAGGCAAATGTGATTTTGGGCTGTATCAACAGAAGTCTAGTAAAACAAGATTATAATAATAATAATAATAGTAATACTTTCAATTTATCAATCGCTTTCCCCAGTGGGCTCACATTAGACAGGGGACTAACAATGTTCATAGGGGATCGGGAGGACAACATATCATCATTTTTTAAAAATTGCACACGCTGTCACTGCACGGTGTAGACGTCTTCTGGCTTGGCTCAGTCATTTTCCGAACGGCTGCTTATCGACCAGGCTTCAGGACTCGTATGTCACATTGTCACACTGCCACCGCCTGGCCGGAGACATCCACTGCAGGGATTTTTGTAGCCAAGAAGTTCTTTCGCCTTTTTCCGACCTCGACCAGGAAGTCCCGACCATCAGCTAACACCCTCCCACAAGGGAGATTGGTGTGCCCACCCTCTCTAAGGAGTGGTTCCCATTTTATCTACTCGCCGAAGCTTTCGAATCGCTGGGTAGACGATGAGCTGGGGACAACAGGCTGGCTGCTCACACCAGCGTGGGGCTCGAACTAACACAGTTCGGATGTTAACACAGTGGGATATACCCACTGTGCCACCGCTCCCCTGATTATGGACGTACCACCTGTCAAAATCAAGAAGTGACATCCCCCATCCCCCCACACGGTGGAAATCCCGCCTCCCTAAGGGTCATGCTTCAAGGTTGGTGGCAAGATCGTGGCTGGTGTCAGGCAGTGGGAACGGAGGAGACTGTGCTAGGGGCTGTTAGCAGTGGTTTATTGGGGAGGAGGAGAATGGTACAATGGCAGCCATTTGTGTAGTTGTGCTTGGTGCAAACTTCAAATTGGGAGACAGTAAAGCAGAGAGAATTTCCAAGGGAAGCATATGTGCAGTTTGTTTGATTTTTAAAAAACGTGCTGAAAAGTGTGTTTGGTGTAAGTTTAAGCCCCTGGAGGTTTCAAACTTGCTGGTTCTCTCACACGGGAGGCTCAGACTGGCAAGAAAAGAAGGAAAAAGTTTTCCTCCCCTGTTTGAAAATCTGAAAATCTGAAATCACCATGCTTCCCCCCAAAGTAATGTTCCCCTTCACCACCCACCTCCCCCCTGAGAAAAGGAATTACTATTGGTTCTAACGTGTATCTAGTAATTGAAATGTATTGGCACACAACTGTGGCTGTTGAGCACATTTGCCAGACTGTGAAAACACCTAAGTGCAGGAATATTGGGCACAGCAACACCTCTTTTTTTGCTCTTTGAGTTGTGTATATGTAATGTATCCATCTCCGACCACATGTGTGTCTAATTCGCCACGTGGTCATGCGAAGCGGCTGAGCTTCGCTCGCAGTAACAATGGGACAAGCGGATCCTAGCCGGCGGCTATCCGCGGGCTAGGCTCCCGGCTGAGAGGCTATGGAACTCTCGGCCACTGTAAATAGCCAATCACTTGTGTGTGGGTGTGTTTTGGGTGTGGGATTGTTGCACATATAAACCGGCCTGTGAGCTGGGTAGTTGTCTTGTTCCGAACTAAATAAAAGTATGAGAGCTGAAATCGCTAGTAAGACTCAGTACTTTTCAGTATATCTCTGTGTTTAGTTCCCCCCCCAAGTCAGCCGATTTCCACCCTTTGCAAGCCCCCCAGAGAGCAGAGGTTTGCAGCAAAGGGGGGAAAGTGTCCTTTTAAAAAAGTGAAATGGCTGCCGCATATCACATGAATAAGTAAAGAACAAATAAAGAGAGAATTTCTAAAGACTGCTCTCTCCTTCTGCAAATGTCCCCCCATCCCCCCCCCAAGGTACACACACACAAAGAGCAGCTTGCAAACAGCCTTTAAAAAAAAAGTCAGAAAGCAGACAACTGAGTTTTACTTACCAAAGAAACATAGAGAATGCCCCAACCCGTGTTAAGGCATGCGAGCAGAAAATCTCTCCCCCCACACACACACTTCCATCCTTTAAAAAAAACAACAACAAAGAGTGCAAAACGCAGAAAAAATTTCCCTCGGGGTAAAAAACGCTCTTAAAAAGCAAACTTTTCTCCAGGCAAATGTGTATTTGAGGGAGGACAGCAACCTTCTGAATTCCCAACAGAACAAACAACCCGCCCTCGGCTGCAAGTGGGCGGAGTGAAGATTCCTAGCCCAATCCTAGAAGGTTTGAGCTGTGGCGGTTAGCCAATCCACAAATCACGAGGTCGTACGCATACCCCGCCAGGAAGATAGACCAGCGGTGCACCCGGGGTGAGGTCATCTGCGGAGTTTGCCGGTCGGGTGCGAGGAGGCCCAGCAGTGGCTTGTGGTCCGTCAGAATCGTGAACGGGCGGCCGTACAAGTAGTGGTGGAATTTTTTTACCCCCGCCACGATTGCCAACGCCTCTTTGTCGATCTGCGCATAGTTGCGCTCAGCCGAAGAAAGAGTCCGCGAGTAGTAGGCCACCGGGACCTCGCGACCATCCGGCAGTCTGTGCCCCAGGACCGCCCCGACCCCGTAGGGGGAAGCGTCGCACGCCAGCACCACGGGAAGGGCCTCGTCAAAATGGGCGAGGACCGCATTAGAGACCAGGAGGTCCTTTATTGTTTGGAAAGCCGCGGCGTGCGGAGGCCCCCAGACCCATGGTGCTGGCCTAGGAACGCCTGCAGCTCCGTTTTGTTTTTCGGGGCCGGGGCGTGTGTGATGGCTTCTACCTTGTCCTGAGAGGGGTGTAGACCGGCGGCGTCCACGGCGAAGCCCAGGAATTCCACCCGCGGCACCCCCAGTAGACACTTCTCCCGTTTTACCTTGAGGCCTGCTGAGTCGAAGCGTTGTAAAACGGCCCTCAGACGGTCTG
>NW_015174877.1:252293-289296 GCF_001447785.1 Gekko japonicus | reverse complement strand
TGCGAAGCGGTGCGGTTCCCGGAGGTCTCGGCGTCGGTGCTTGGTGCGGTGCTCGTGGTGGCGTCCGGGTCTTTGTTCATGGGGTCGTGAATCCCACCTTCGTCGCCAGTGAAAAGTATGCAGACGGAGAGTGATTTCAGCTAAGCATACCTTTATTAGGTTCAGGACAAAGACAACTGACCAGCTCGCAGGCCGGTTTATATGCGTTCAGAAAACCCGCCACCAAGTACCCATAACCACACCCCCTACTCCTAATAGGCTATTTACAGTAACCGGGTGACCATTGGTCTCCCGGCTGGCAAACTAGCCCTTTGATAGGGCCAGCTAGGATCATTCAGATCCTTTGTCTTTCGACTCAAGCTACAGATGGTTTGTGCCTGGCCAGCCCGGGCAAGTCCGGGCATGTCAGGCTGAATACATTACAAGCTGCCACAGTTGACTGCTGTTAAATGGCTGTGAAAGGCTGAAGTTCCCTACACATGGAAATACTTCCCCTCTCCCAGCTGTAGTTTTGCTGTGTCACTGGGATGTTACAGACCAGTGCTTGCTAACTGGTGATTTGAGGGCTGTATCCAACAGGGGAATCTGCCCTGATGTGAAATTAGTTTTTTTAAGGTGTCTGTCTGTGTGCAGGAGCACCCCCTCCTCCTACAAAGTAGCACACACCTCTCCCCCACCATTCCTTTCTTTGCACGCTCTGTATGAAATGGGAATAAATGATAAGGATTTGAAATAAAGCACTTGTCAGGCTGTGTTCAGGAGCACCACCACCACCTCTCCCAGTGTACCAAAGCAGCATATGCTTCTTCCCACCATTCCTCTCTCTTCAGGCTCTGTATGAATGGGAATAAAGGATAAGGAATTGAAATAAAGCGCTTGCCAGGTTGTGTGCAGGGCCCCCATCCCCCCACACAGTGTACCCAAGCCAGTCTCTCTCCCTTCTGTGTGAAGTGAAATAAACCCTGAGGAAATAAATCATAGGGGATTGCAATAAACAAAACACATGTCCTGCAGGGTGTGCCGTGGTATAGAGGTATGCTCTAGAGAATCCTGGCCTTCTAGGAGAGGTCAGGGGGAGTATCCTGCGGTGGTGGGGTGATTTGGGGGCAGCAGGAGCCGTTGTGGCAATTTTGGGTTGCACCAACCCTGCGAGGTAGACCACCCAAGTGGTACTTTGTTTCATTTCTGGGTATCAAGTGACCCCTCTATCAAAACATCTCGGGAAGGCAGACCTATGGGCAGTGATTTTGGGGCAATTTGGGGTACCCCCAAATTCCGGTTTTGGGGCGCCCTCCTTCATCACGCAGGGGAGTGTCTGGCGAGATTTAAACGCGCCAATGAGCACTGGAAGGGGGTAGTTTCAGGGTAGCAGAGATAAAAGGGGCAGGCCGGACTGTGTGCCATCCATGCTATCTTTAAAAAGCTACCAGCTTTCATGTTCCTCTCTGCCAGAAGCAGAGAATAGATTCTCAGGACCTGAACACACTCCCGCTGTGTTCCAGCATCCTAAAAGGCACACAGATTAAAACTACAATCACTTCAAAACAATAATTGGTGCCGACTTAAATTTGGTTTTAGATATAACAAAGGATATATCTCAAATCGCAAAAAACCTGGCCAAAAAGAAGTTAAAGAATACTGAGATAGCTAAAATACTGCAATCCCATAATTTAATAGATACCTGGCAGTTTTTGTATCCAGCTGCTCGGGATTATCTATATATCTAATAGCAAACTTGCCCCCTCTGTGCGGATATCTAAATCCGCACATCGGGGGGCACCTGGGGGGCAGGGAGATGTTTGTGCACACGTGGGGAGGTCCCCACGTGTGCACAAAAATATTATCTGGCCTTCCAGGGAACAGTCAGGGTTGATTTCTTTGAGGATTGACTGATTTGTTCTTCTTGCAGTCCAAGGGACTCTCAAGAGTCTCCTCCAGCACCATAGTTCAAAAGAATCTATTCTTCGGCGCTCGGCCTTCCTTATAGTCCAACTCTCACAGCCATACATGACTACTGGGAATACCATTGCTTTGACCATGCGGACTTTTGTTGGCAGGGTGATGTCTCTACTTTTTATCATGCTGTTTAGGTTCGCCATCGCTTTCCTCCCAAGGAGCAGGCGTCTTTTAATTTCATGGCTGCAGTCACAGTCTGCGGTGATCTGGGATCCCAGGAACGTGAAGTCTGTCACTACTTCCACGACTTCCCCTTCTATTTGCCAAGGAGTGATGGGGCCGGATGCCATGATCTTAGTTTTTTTGATGTTGAGCTTCAAGCCCACTTTTGCGCTCTCCTCTTTTACTCTGAGCAAGAGGTTCTTTAGATCCTCTTCACTTTCAGCCATTAGAGTGGTATCATCTGCATATCTGAGGTTGTTGATCTTTTCCCCAGCAATCTTAATTCCCGCTTGTGATTCATCCAGGCCAGCATTTCGCATGATGTACTCTGCATATATATTAAATAAGCAAGGTGACAGTATACATCCTTGTCGTACTCCTTTTCCTATGCTGAACCAATCAGTTGTTCCGTATCCGGTTCTAACTGTCGCTTCTTGGCCCTTATACAGGTTTCTCAAGAGACATGTGAGGTGGTCTGGTACTCCCATCTCTTTAAGGACCTGCCATAGTTTGTTGTGATCCACACAGTCAAAGGCTTTAGCATAGTCAATGAAGCAGAAGTAGATATTTTTCTGGTACTCTCTTGCTTTCTCCATAATCCAGCGAATGTTGGCAATATGATCTCTCGTTCCTCTACCTCTTCGAAACCCAGCTTGTACTTCTGGTAGTTCTCTATCCACGTACTGTTGAAGCCTAGCTTGTAGGATCTTGAGCATGACCTTGCTAGCGTGTGATATGAGTGCAATTGTGCGATAGTTTGAACATTCCTTGGCATTGCCCTTCTTTGGGATTGGAATGTATACTGATCTTTTCCAATCCTGTGGCCACTGTTGCGTTTTCCAAATTTGCTGGCAAATGGAGTGCAGAACTTTAACAGCATCATCTTCTAAGACTTTGAATAGCTCAGCTGGGATACCATCACCTCCACTAGCTTTGTTGTTAGTAATGCTTTCTAAGGCCCATTTAACTTCACATTCCAGGATGTCTGGCTCGAGGTCAGTGATTATACCGTCGTGGTTGTCAAGGACATCGAGGTCTTTCTTGTATAGTTCTTCTGTGTATTCTTGCCATCTTTTCCTAATCTCTTCTGCTTCTGTTAGGTCCCTACCGTTTTTGTCCTTTATCATGGCCAGCTTTGCATGGAACGCTCCCTTGATTTCTCCAATTTTCTTGAAGAGATCTCTAGTCCTTCCCATTCTATTGTTTTCTTCTATTACTTTGCACTGTTCATTCAGGAAGGCCTCCTTATCTCTCCTTGCTGTTCTCTGGAAATCTGCATTCAGTTGGGTAAATCTTTCCTTTTCGCCTTTGCCTTTCGCTTTCCTTCTTTCCTCTGCTATTTGTAAAGCCTCATCAGAAAGCCACTTTGCTTTCTTGCATTTCTTTTTCTTTGGGATGGTGGTGATTGCTGCCTCCTGTACAATGTCACGAACCTCCGTCCATAGTTCTTCAGGCACTCTATCTATCAAATCCAGACCCTTGAATCTATTCTTCACCTCTACTGTATATTCATCAGGGATGCGATCTAGGTCAAACCTGAATGGCCTCGTGGTTTTCCCAATTTTCTTCAGTTTAAGTCTGAATTTTGCAATGAGTAGCTCATGATCTGAACCACAGTCAGCTCCAGGTCTTGTTTTTACTGACTGGATAGAGCTTCTCCATCTTTGACTGCAAATTATATAGTCAATCTGATTTCGGTGTTGCCCATCTGGTGATGTCCATGTGTAGAGTCGCCTCTTAGGTTGTTGGAAAAGGGTGTTCGCTATGACCAGTGTGTTCTCTTGACAAAACTCTGTTAACCTTTGCCCTGCTTCATTTTGCTTTCCAAGGCCAAACTTGTCTGTTATTCCGGTTACCTTTTGACTTCCTACTTTAGCATTCCAGTCCCCTATGATGATGAGGACATCATTTTTTGGTGTTAGTTCTAGGAGGTGTTGTAGGTCTTCATAGAACCGGTCCATTTCAGCCTCTTCTGCATCAGTGGTTGGGGCATAGACTTGGATTACTGTGATGTTGAATGGTTTGCCTTGGAATCGGACCGAAATCATTCTGTCATTTTTGAGATTGTATCCCAGTACTGACCCCTGCACTCTCTTGTTGACTATAAAGGCCACACCATTTTTTCTACGAGATTCCTGGCCACAGTAGTAGATATAATGGTCTTCTGAGTTAAATTCACCCATTCCTCACTTTAGTTCACTGATTCCTAGGCTATCGATGTTCAGTCTTGCCATCTCATTTTTGACCACGTCAAGCTTACCTTGATTCATAGATCTTACATTCCAGGTTCCTATGCAGTATTGTTCTTTGCAGCATCGGACTTTCCTTTCACCATCAGACACATCCACAACTGAGCGTCCTTTCGGCTTTGGCCCAGCCGCTTCACTCTTTCTGGGGTTACTTGTACTTGCCCTCTGCTCTTCCCCAGTAGCATATTGGCCACCTTCCGACCTGAGGGGCTCATCATCCGGCGTCATATCTTTTAGCCTTTTGTTACTGTCCATGGGGTTTTCTTGGCAAAGATACTGGAGTGGGTTGCCATTTCCTTCTCCAGGGGATCACACTTGGTCTGAGTTCTCTGCTCTGGCCTGTCTGTCTTGAGTGGCCCTCCACGGCATAGCCCACAGCCTCATCGAACCACGCAAGCCCCCTCGCCACGACAAAGCAGTGATCCATGACATACATATGGAGTAATATTGAACCAAGATTTTTATATGACTACCAAAGAAAAATATCAGAGCTCAATCTGAATGGTTTCTAAACACCACTCATCTCAAGTCTAACAGGCCAACATTGGCAATATAAGAAAGTCTACGTTTTGGACTTGCTCTCTGATTAAAACGTATTCGATAAATATGTATGTTCTATTAAGTATTTGACAGGGTGCTCCAAACTTTATCATTCTGATAATCAAGTGATAATGCTAAATTTTAAAATATTTTATTGAGAAAATGGAAATGGATCTGCAGAAAATTGGCTACTGCTCCAATTTCAGAATGACATTTTAAAAATGTTCAGTTACTACAGTGATTAACAATGCAGTCCATTGAAGTCAGTCAGCTTAGAAGGGTATAATTCTGTTTATGATTGCAGTGTGAATTGACATAGAGTTGGACCCAATTAACTTTTCTGCTACTGAGAAAGGAAGGACATATTCATTGTCAAGGTGGGCTGAGGTTGGGGCTCCCGCTCCCGACCTTCGATGGGGCACCATTGGTGCCAGTGCCGAAGGTTAGGAGTTTGGGAGTGCTCCTGGATCCCTCCTTAACAATGGAGGCCCAGGTGGCAGCCACCGCTAAGTCAGCCTTTTACCATCTTCAGCTGATTCGGCAGTTGGTTCCCTTCCTTGACTGCAATGACCTGGCTACAGTGATCCATGCGATGGTCACCTCGAAATTAGACTACTGTAACACTCTCTACATGGGGCTGCCCTTGTCGCAAATCTGGAAGCTGCAGCTAGTGCAGAATGCTGCAGCCAGGCTTGTGATGGGCCTCCGTAGATGGGAGCACATCCGGCTGGTGCTGAAGGTACTGTACTGGCTGCCAATAGCATACCAAATTCGCTTCAAAGTGCTGGTACTTACCTTTAAAGCCCTATATGGCCAGGATCCGACATACCTGAGGGACCATCTTTCCCCATACATACCCCAGAGAGCACTACGGTCGGGGTCACAACATTGGTTAATTATTCCAGGCCCTAAGGAGGCCAGGCTCACTGTTACTAGGGCCAGGGCCTTTTTGGTGGCAGATCCTACCTGGTGGAACAAGCTCCCGAAAGAGATCAGGGCCCTGCGGGACCTTGTACAGTTCCAGAGGGCCTGTAAGACTGAGCTCTTCCACCAGGCTTTCAACTAGTAGCCGCCCACCACCACCACCACCACCACCAATTATTATTACTAGCAACATCTATGGTAGAGGACTGGCCCTGTATTGAGATCGAGCCACAATATGTGGGAGGCCAGAATACCATTGAATCGGGATTTTAGAATTACATTCTATAACATGCCACCGTTAATTTACGGAAGGAACGACCACCATTGCGAGCACTAAATTGTTATTTGTTTACTGTATGATTGTTTAAATTTGGTTTTAAATGTTTTTAGGCTGACTCGGCACATGCTGCCAATAAATGTGAGCCGCCCTGAGCCCACTTGCGGGGAGGACAGGATACAAATGTAATTAATTAATTAATTAATTAAATAAATAAATACCACGGGTCCTGATCTGAATCAAGCTCCTCATGCACCTAGGAACTTAATTAACAGGGGGAAGCCTGCAACACACATCTGACTGAAAATCCTGGTAGTGGACCTGCACATGACCTGAGACATTCATAATGTGTAGTTAGGGTTGTATGGTCAGTAAGAAGTGTTGCATCCTTTTCTCATAGGCCTGGCATCTGGTCCCTTTAGGTCAAGGCCATTTACACTGATGAAATACGAATCTCACAGTAATTCTCTTTCCAGATGTTCAACAAAAGACCATTCCACCACCACCACCCCCTCTTGGCTTAAATCAATGTATCTGTTAATATTTTAGAAGCAAGATGGCAAGGCTGATCCAAAAAGATTATTCAACTCACCTAAGATAAGCTGTGTGACCACAAAGAACTTCTTTGAGCCTTCCTGCCCACAGCTAGTAGATTCCAAAGGAAGATGAACTTCATGGAAACAGAAAATGTGAAAAAAGGTATGGCAGATTTCTGAACAAGCCATCAAGTCACGCCTCTGTCCATCCTTTACCCTAAATGTTTGTCATACATAAGATACAATGAAGGCACCTTCAGGATTTCAAATGGCACAGAGCTCCTGACTTTTAATAGTTGTGGACGCTCCTACTGTCTGTGACATGGCAGCAAAATATGGTTGTACATGATTAATTATTTGAGCTTTCAAGGCAAACCATAGTTTCCACCATTACATCTAATCTACCAGACTGCGATTTAGACTTTAACTGCAAACCAGGATTCCAAACTCAATACAAATCCTAGGGCCAGTTCACACATTACAAAGTCCTCATGCTCTGCATGTGGCTGCCTTAAGATGTGCTCTGGGTGTTCTGTGCTTGGAACTTAATGCCTATGCTGTGACCTCCTCCTGGGCGGTGGACCTGGCATTGTCCATGATGGCGCTGGGACTCTCCCAATATGTAACGGCCCCTACACATCAGGCCGGGCACACACTGGATTTGATCTTCGCAGCGGGGGTTACAGTGGACCGGATTACTGCTACGGCAGTTCCATGGTTGGACCACCATGCCCTGAGGGTCCGAGTGAACTTGTCACCCCAACCCTGTTTGGGCGGCGAGTGCATTTTGGCTCACCTGTGGAGCCTAATGGACCCATTGTGGCTTCAGATGGCTCTCTGGGATCCATTGCCCCCTGGCGGCTCGTTAGATGAGCTAGTTGAGGACTGGCATAGTCGACTCTTGGCAGCCATCAACGAGATCACTCCCAGATGCCCTCTGCGCCCCCGCACAAGTCTAGCTCCTTTGTATACCCAGGAGCTGAGGCTGATGAAGCAAAGGCTCAGACAGCTAGAGAGACAGTGGTGGCGGGTTCGTAACGAAACATCAAGAGCATCCTATCGAACGTTTATGAAGTCGTATGAGATGGCAACCAAGGCTGCGAAGAAGGAGTTCTACGCAGCCACGATTGCGTCTGCAAGCTCGCACCTGGCACAATTGTATAGAATGATTCGGTCTCTAACCACCCTGCCTCAGAGCAGTCAAAATGTCAGGGAACTGGATATAGGCTGTGAGGCTTTTGCGAGCTACTTTGCAGATAAAGTCTTGCTGCTCCGCCGCAACCTCCCAGCCACGCTTGAGACAGTATGCGAACTCGACGCCCCATGCACATCTTCTGGTCCCATTCTGGATTGTTTCAGCCCTCTCGGCCTAGAGGAAGTTGACAGATTGATCTCAATGGTACGTCCAACCACATGCAGCCTTGATCCATGCCCCTCCTGGCTAATTAAAGCTGGTCGCGAGGGGTTGCGAGGCACCCTTAGGGACATTATCAACAGGTCCCTCTCTGAGGGCCTATTCCCGGGGGCTCTCAAGGAAGCGATGGTCCGCCCTCTCCTAAAAAAACCATCTTTGGACCCAGCCGAATTGGCCAACTATCGGCCGGTATCCAATTTGCCCTATCTGGGCAAATTAATAGAGAGGGCGGTGGCGATACAGTTGCAGCACTTTCTGGATGACACTTCCACGCTGGATCCCTTCCAGTCCGGCTTCCACCCTGGTCATGGGACGGAGACAGCACTGGTTGCCCTCACGGATGACCTCCAGAGGCATCTGGATCAGGGCGGGACGGCGGTGCTGCTGTTGTTGGATCTGTTGGCACCATTCGACATGGTCAATCATCAGCTGCTCACCCACCGCCTCGCCGACGTGGGGATTCAGAGGCTGGCCTTGCAATGGCTTTTCTCCTTTCTCCAAGGTCGGGGACAAAGGGTGGCACTTGGGAAGGAGATGTCCCAAAGGCACCCACTAGTTTGTGGAGTGCCCCAAGGGGCAGTTGCTCTCCCCAATGCTATTCAACATCTATATGCGCCCCCTTGCCCAGATTGCCCGGAGACAGGGGCTTGGGTGTCACCAATATGTGGATGACACCTAGCTCTATCTGTTGTTGGGCGGTCAGTCTGGCTCTACCCCGGATGATGTGGACCAGGCGTCGCAGGACGTGGCGGGATGGCTTAGGTTGAGTTGTCTGAAACTGAATCTGACAAAGACGGAGGTCCTTTGCCTGAATCGGAGTGGCTCAGGGTTAGGGGCCCCTCTTCCGGCCTTTGGTGTGGCGCCATTGGTGCCAGCGCCGAGGGTCAGGAGTTTGCGTGTGCTCCTGGATGCTTCCTTGACAATGGAGGCCCAGGTAGCAGCCACTGCCAAGGCAGCATTTTACCATCTTCAGCTGATTAGGCAGTTGGTCCCCTTCCTCAAACGCAATGATCTGGCTTCAGTGATCCAAGCTATGGTCACCTCAAGGTTAGACTACTGTAATGCTCTCTACATGGGGCTGCCCTTGGGGCCACTTCAGAAGCTGCAGCTGGTGCAAAACGCGGCAGCCAGGTTGTTGATGGGCCTCCCCAGGTGGGAGCACATCCAGCCTGTGCTGAAGTCATTGCACTGGGTCCCAATAGCGTTCCGGATTCACTTCAAGGTGCTGGTTTTGACCTTTAAAGCCCTAAATGGTCAGGGGCCTGCCTACCTGAGGGACTGCCTTTCCCTGTACATTCCCCCAAGTGCACTGCGGTCTGGAACACAACACCGCCTGGCCCCCCCGGGCCTAGGGACGCCAGGTTGGTGGTAACCAGGACCAGGGCATTCTCCCTGGTGGTGCCAACACTGTAGAACGAGCTCCCCAATGAGATTAGAGCTCTACGGGACCTCCAGCAGTTCCGTAGAGCCATGAAAACTGAGCTGTTGCACCAGGCATTCAAATAAGAACTGACTGCACCGGTTGGGTCGCACTAGCACTTTACCATAGGATGCCACCATATTTATTTAATGTTATTGTATTTATTGTATTTTATATTTTGTATTCGTTGCTTTAAATTGTATGTTGTTTTAACCTGTTGTGAGCCGCCCTGAGCCGCCTCGGCGGAAGGGCGGGGTAGAAATCCAATAAATAAATAAATAAGCATATGTTCGGGCTAGGGATGCCAGCCTCAGGTGAGACCTGGGGATCCCCTGGAATTACAGCTCATCTCCAGATTTCAGAGATCAGTTCCCCTGCAGAAAATGGATGTTTTGCAGAGTGGGCTCTGTGGCATTGTACCCCACTAAGGTCCCTGTCCTTCCCAGGCTCCATCCCCAAATCTCCATGAGTTTACCAACCTGGATTTAGCAATCCTACCCCCTCTATCACCCACCAGTGGCCAAGGGGGCCTGCCAACCAGGCACAATTTGGATCAGGACCACAGGACACAGGAAGTGTAGGCTTCCACCCTCCCACGTCCACTTTCCTGACCTGAACTGGCCTTGGGGAGCTGCTGAAACTTATGTGTAGTACATGTGTACCCCCCCCCCCCAATAAGGCAAGTAACAGCTCCATGCAGCCATTTCAGGTTGGGGAAAAGGTGTGGTTTAGAAGGCATATGCCTCTTCTCCCTGTCAGCTTCAGGCCTGATCGGAATAGCTCCAGGCGTGTAGAACTCCCAGATCACATCTGATTGATAGGACCCAGGCCAGCCACATGGACTTTATAATATGTGAACTGACCCCTAGTTTGTCAGTTTGACATTACATAATAGCAGTCAAAGCATAGCCTATCTTCATTCTTTATTTCCTGAGGACTGCTTCAATACAATAATGCTGATGTGTTGTTCACTGTTCCTTTTGTACAATCAGCACCAAGAATTGCAACTGCAGTTCCCATAAAAAGCCAGTAATGCTCATACACACGGCAAGATCCTCCTATATGTTTACTCTGAAGCAGGGGTCATTTCGTAGAAAAAGAGCTAGGGGGACTCATTAGCATAACTCATTAGCATATGCCACACCCCCTGACATCACCAGAAGTGTGTCCTCCCCACAGCCGGCAGCGACCTCCAGCGGGCACCAGCAGGGAGCTCCAGGCCCCGCCCTCCCGCACCTCACCCGGGGGGATGGCGTCCCCCCGCGTCCCCCCCCAAATGACCCCTGCTCTGAAGGTTCTGCTTATCCCTGCAATTTTATTTTGGTCCCTTTGTTTTATAGGCTACTTATCTGCTCCTTGTTCTCGCCATAGCCGGCTAGCCAATTCTTAACTATCAGTTTTCTTTGGGGATGGGGTATAAAGGACTTTATGTGCCGCTTTTCACTTTGCAGTCAAAGCCATTGCTCATTATTTCCAAATGATTGTACTAGCTTAAAAGTGCTATTGTGATAAATGTATTTTTTAAAGTTGATTTTTTTTCAGCAAAGTGAAAAATAGCATTGCTCCTGACCGCACCCTAAAGAACTGATAATTAATAGCTGAGTCATGAAGGTTGAGGCTGGCAGTGGGAGAGGAGAACAGGAAGCAATTAATTCACCATAGCAGCACAAAAAAAGAAAATGTATAGGGTTACCCTGAGAAACCTTATTAGTGGTTTGACTCCATACAAGGGACAGTCTAACATAGCAGTTGTGTTTTATTATTTATGCATTTTTTTACAATCCTTCCCCAACCCTTTCAAGTACTTTACAGTAATTAATTCTGAAAGTTAACTGAAAGCAACCAGCATTAAAACAAATAATGCTATATTTGAATTACACAACTGAACTCCATAAAAACTCTTTCGGGGGGGGGGGGAAGCATTCTGAAACATAATAGTTTTGCAAGTCTTCCTATAAAGCCTGGTAAAGACAGAACTTCTTGTACTGCCCTTGTAAGCTCATTCCAAAGAATGTGCACAGCAACAGAAAAGGCCTCATAACTGGCAGCAGCAGTGAGAGCCACCTGTAAAGAAGGCAGTGTGGTCAGAGACTATCAGGTCTCATATAGCCAGTGCATAGATTCAGCAAGGAAGGGCAGTTCTTTTTATGTTTAAAAAACCACCACAAATCAATTCTGGGGGAAAGATGGGAGGAGAACAAGGAAAACACTGGCATTTATTGGGTCACTGACAATATTTTCTGGATTCTCTGTGAAAACCAAGTAAATTAATCATGGCAGGTTCAGACTAAACAGCTGGTATACAAGTAACCTAGGATAATGCCAATGGGGAAAAATATACATTATATAAGTACATAATGAGACAAGTTGCATTTTAAAATCAAATTTGATAATAAATACATTTGTACACTTTTTTTCTTTGCATTTGTGGTAAGGTTCTATAATCACCTTTCCTTTCTAGACCGGAACTTTTCTACCATTCCTTTAAAATTCCAGACTTCTGTGATCTCAAACACCGAAAGGAAAGGTTTTAATTCTCAATCAAAGAGATTTCTGTTTATCCCGGTAAGTTTCTTTTCCTGAGATTCAGACACCGTTTCTAGAGAAAATTCTGTCACACCAGAAGCAACAATAGTCTTGTGGCACCTTGAAGCTTTTGTCACAAGTAATCCATTCGCCTTTAAGATGTCACAGGTCTCTTGGTTGTCTGTATGCCCTTGTTTGTATCATTTCGTAGAAAAAGAGGTGCAGGAGCTCATTAGCATAACTCATTAGCATAACTTATTTGCATATGCCACACCCACCCTGACATCGTCAGAAGTGTGTCAGAAGGCAACACCCACCACTCAGGCTCCACTGGACTGTTTTGGATTGCTAGCTATTGGGGGGGGGGAACATGCAGATCTGTCCTCGCAGAGGAGGGAGGGCTTGTACCTGAATAAAACTTGGTCTTAAAGGTGCCACTGGACTGTTTTGGACCGAGGGACCAGGGGGGGCCTCTGCAACTTACCTGGCTGCCTCTTGCTCTGACTGAGGGCTGCTGGGAGCAGGAGTGGGGCTTGTTGCATGTGCGCGCCCCCTGGGCTCTTTACTGCCGGAGCTCCGCTCCTGCAGGAAATGACCCCCCGATCTATGAGCTCTTTTTAACAAGGTTTTGAATGCACTGAATTGAAGAATCCAGCTGCAGCAAACCACATGGCATCGTGAGCTACACCGTTGTTCCGGCCAGTCCACAAAACAGGGCAGGGCAGGAGGCACAGCCCCATGCTGAGGAACACATCTTCTGGCTTGGAAGATTCCTGGAGACTTGAGGACTGAGCCTGTGGAAGGAGGAGTTTGGGGAAGCAGGAAGCTCAGTGGGGATATGATTCCATAGAGTCTATCCTCCAAAGCTACCATTTCCTCCAGTGGAACCAATCTCTGGTGCTTGGATATCAGTTGTAATTCTGGGAGATCTCCAGCCACCACCTGGAGGCTGGGCAACTCTGACATTTCCCCACATTTCATAGATGAAAACAGAGACTTGTAGTGTTCAGAACCTACTGATACATTACAGGATCCCCATGTGTCCCCCTGCCTGGTTCCTGTTGACCAAGCATGCACTTGGAACTCCATGCTGGGAACAACTCTCAGGTACATGGGGGTCCTATTCAGATTAGAACTACAAGACACAGGGAATTTGGAAAGAGAGCTTAAGCATTCCCCCTGTACTGTTTCCCTAACCAGAAATGGTCCCAGGAGCTGCAGGTTGACCTGCTGGGGGAACACATACCGATGCATTACAAATGTAGCAATAGGCTACATATAAATTTCCTCAATATTCTAGCGCTCCAGATTCTAAGGCTAGGCTTAGAAAGCTAGTGGACATTCTATCTTTTACAGCCAGTTTGGTGTAGTGGTTAGGAGCGCGGACTCTAATCTGGGAGAACCGGGTTTAATTCCCCACTCCTCCACATGCAGCTGCCGGTGTGACCTTGGATCAGTTACAAGTTCTTTCAGAGCTGTTCTCTCATGAGCAGTTCTCAAAAGCGCTCTCTCAGCCCCACCTACCTCACAGGGTGCCTGTTGTGGGGAGGGGAAGGAGATTGTAAACCTCTGTGAGACTCCTTCAGGTAGTGAAGGGCGGGGTATAAATCCAATCTCCTCCTCCTCCTCTTCTTCCACAGAAAACATTTTACATACCTGCTAAAGTGCATACATACCAAGGCTGCCCAGCAGAGAAAGAGTACTGGCAAATTTCTATACTCTCTGAACAAAGAAAAGGATTCTAGGTGCATAGAATTCCAGGGTTTGTTTACAACTTGAATGAGTTTCAACGGGTAAAACTGCAGCAATGATAGCAGCAGCAATGCGGCAAAACAATTTGGAGAACTGCTTCTAGCTGTACTCACAAACTAGCTGGAAAATGTCCACTCAACTGGTCACCTGTGGTGAGCAAGAATCCTCTCTAGGTGATCAGGCAAAGAAGCTGGTTGTTTGTTGTAAGGCCAAAAATTATTCAGAATGGAAATATGCTTTATATGTCATTCTGTTATCTGTTTCCCCAATTATTTATAAAATAATGCAATTGCCAGGGTTGAGATTCTGAGTGTGAGACTGCCACAGTAGGAGAGAGATTATTAAAGCATTTCCTTTCCTCCTTTTCCCTAATGCAAATAGCCTCTTCTAAACTTCTGTTACCTCCATCACTCTGAAACCCCAAAACATTTGCCAGTGAAAGTGAATGCAATTTGCTGTGGCAATTTTCAGCAACATATGGGGGAGAGATTTAATAGTGTCCCTCTTCCAGCCACATCAGTCTTGCCCTTTAAATCACAGCCCCAACAGCTAAATTATATTTTTAATAGTGATGAACTATGGCAGGCTAGTTTCAGGTGGGTAGCCGTGTTGGTCTTTTGAAACTTTTGAAAAGTGAAGACATTTCTCTGCCAAATCTTCTCAGATTATGATGGGTGCTCTTCCTTCTGACCAGTAGATGGCAGCAGACTTTCACAGAAGGAGTGAGTTCCGTCCTCAGAGGTGCTTTGGTTGAAGAAAGCCCATGCTGAGAAAAGACAGGTTTTCTTCCGTAGGAGCAGTTGTGCCCAAGGCACTGGTGACCCCTGGTTGTTTGGAAGTGCACATTTCAAAAAACATGGAAAATGTCCACTCTTTACTTAATATCATTTCTAGAGTCAGTGCATATTTGGAAAGCGATGGCGAAGCTAAACAGCATGATAAAAAATAGAGACATCACCCTGCCAACAAAAGTCCGCATGGTCAAAGCAATGGTATTCCCAGTAGTCATGTATGGCTGCGAGAGTTGGACTATAAGGAAGGCCAAGCGCCAAAGAATAGATTCTTTTGAACTATGGTGCTGGAGAAGACTCTTGAGAGTCCCTTGGACTGCAAGAAGAACAAAGTCAATCCTAAAAGAAATCAAGCCTGACTGTTCCCTGGAAGGCCAGATAATGAAACTGAAGCTCAAATACTTTGGCCATCAAATGAGAAGGGAGCACTCACTGGAGAAGACCCTGATGCTGGGAAAGATCGAAGATCAAAGAAGACGGGGACGGCAAAGGATGAGATGGTTAGACAGTGTCATCGACGCAACGAACATGAAATTGAGCCAACTTCAGAGGACAGCGGAAGACAGGAGGGCCTGGCGGGAGCTGGTCCATGGGGTCGCGAAGAGTCGGACTCGACTGTGCGACTGAACAACAACAAAGGGTGCCACAACAAAATTGCTGCCATACCAGGTGGAATCGATCACAAAATGTTTGAGCATTCATCTCCTCTCAGTAGCTTGGTTGTATGAGTCACCCTCAAGACAACTTGATTGACCTTCAACTTTTCGACATGAGACATGCCCCTACTTAAGCCCTGTTTGTTTGTCTGCAAGGTGGTGTCCTGGACAGTGAATTAGTTTTGTTTTCTTTCATTCTATAAATAGAAATCCCACCCAGAATAAAAAGAAAAGGCATTTTTGGAAGGGAGTTTGAGTCAGGGAGGAGTGAGGCACCTTGAAATAATATACTCTGCCCACACACTGAAATAATTTTGGCCAAATCAAGATGTAAAAGTGGGATTAGGGATGCAATGGATTTGAACTCCCCGAGCCGCTCTCTTGCTGCTGCACAGACACCGGAGAAATCTAATCCTCTGTTTTAGACCCATTTTGCCATGCAATTTGAGACTACCCATTAAAATGAGATTATTTTGATTTTGAAACAAGGAAAGAGCCTGCTTGGTGTACAGTGACAACTGACAAAAACCAGCCAAAAAATCCAGAGGTTTAAGTCATGGGAGGGGATGCATTGAGCCCACATTATAATGCCATTGTATGGATCTCTACCCACGGGATCATGCTCCTGTCATGCATATGCTGGATGGAGAAAAACAACCTGCCCTTGTTTTGAGTGCCTTTTCTAATAAGGCTGCCAATCGTTTACAGAATTTTCAGTTGATCAACCTAACACCTAACCAATTAATGAGTTTAACAACAGAAAAGGGTTCATTGGTTTTCAGAAAACTCTTATCGACCATTAGGAATCTCCAGTGTATTGACAGTATAGCCTCACAATATCACTCCACCTAATCGTGATAATGTATTGTGTTTTTCCTAGAATGGCAATCCAGGCCCGGGATGTTATAATGTCACACATCAGTCTACACTTCTCAACAGTGTCTCCCAGTCCCGGAAAGGAACCTGTTCTTTTCCTTCTTTGGTAAGGGAAATGGTAGGGTTGTAGTAAAATGGAATGGTTCAGGAGGACGCTAATATAAAGGGAACAGGGCTATAGCCAATTGCATTGTTCATTGTACAGTCAACTGCTAGTACTGCCTCAGCAAGTGCCAAAATATTTTGAGGGAGGTGGCTGGAAAGGATGATGTTTGGGGAGAATTATGATGTCACTTCCAAGTGATACTCTGAGAATTTCCCCAATCTCTGTGGTATTTACTATAAGAACATGAGGAAATTCCTAGAGCATCACTATGGAGGCCATTTGCTTGCCATTTCCCCCCCTGTTCCTCAGTTTCTCAAGAGCAGGGGATTGGAGTCAAGGGTGGGGGGGTTACCCACCACAGGTGAGGAAATGGCAAGCCTATTCTTACAGAATCAGTATATCTAATTCGCAACGTGGCCCTGTCTGTAGAGACTTAAATCTGGTGACTGGAGCCATGGACAGACAAGATAGATCTTTCTGCAAACCTGAAAAAAAGCACCATGTTTGCAGAAAAATCTGAAATTAAAAAAAAAAGACATTGAGGGTGTTAAAACCCCCACAAAATGATAGAAGTAGCATCTGTAGCTTTAAGAAGTAAATGCGCTCAGTGTCCATTGCTAGTCAAACATAATAATATTGCCAGCCTGCCAGACTTTGTTTTTATCAGTAAAAGGAAGGGGGAGGGCAGGGCCATTTCCAGGGTTGTTTTGGCCTTTAAGGGAGGACTCTGTGGGGCCAGGCCTAGTAGCAACCATCAGGTGACTTGATACCCCACAATATGCATGACTCACCGAGACTCAGGCTGGTCACTACTGTTCAACAGCAGCCACCCCACAAAAGCCAATGTTGTGTAGTGCTTAGAGTTTCAGACTAGGATAGGGATGAAGGTGCTGGAAAGTTCCATTAAGTCACAGCCAACTTGTGGATATCTCATAGGGTTTTCAAGGCAAGAGACATTCAGAAGTGGTTTGCTGTTGCCTGCCTCTGCATAGCGACCCTGGACTTCCTTAGTGGTTTCTGTTAAATAGTGAGTCCCATGGATGAGCAGGCTCAAGTCCAGTGATCAGCTCAACTTTATTTGTGAATTCAGCAACAGCAAGCCAAGACTCCTGAGCCTCAGCTCTGTTAAACAGCTGCAATTGCCACACCCAAACGCACCCCACTCCCAGTGATAGGCTGTTTACATAACATTACTACTAGATTGGTTACTTTCAGAATCCTGGTAGGCTATTGTTCTTGTGCTCCAAGCTCAGCTCGTTTCTGGGGCGATTCAACCAGGAATTATTCAATCCCAATACATAACACCCCTCTTCACTAAGTTACAAAGCACCTTAACAGACATAGTCTTCAAGGTATGCTGGCTTGTGACGTTCCCTCTGCGAATGCCGGGGCTCCTGCGGGAGTTGAACCAACTCTGGAGCCATGCTTGGTGAAGCAGGACCTGCACTGGAGTCCTGCGAGTCGGGAACAGAGTCCAGGAGGTCCGGAGCAGCCAGTGCAATACCTTCCTCTTCCCGGCCATCCGGCTGCACGCTGTTGTCTGGGGGATTGTTCTCGGTCTGCCGCTGCGGTGGTGGTGGTTCCAGGCTGTCATCCTCCTCCTCGGTGGAAGACAGGTCCGGCTCTGTGGGCTGTAGGTGGCAGCGGAGCTGGTCAATGTGTCTGCATAGTACCTGGCCCCCATCCGTTGATACCTCATAAGATAGGGGTCCAGTGACTTGCGTAACCCTTGCCAGGATCCATGTGGGGCCGCTGGAATAGTTCCACATGAAGACAGGGTCCCCCGGAAAGAACCTTCTGGGGGCCTCCTAGCTCACTGGAGTGTGGCGCAACTCTGGGGCTCGATCTGGGTGCAGGCGGTCCAGCCGTGTTGTGAGGTGGCGGCCCATTAAGAGTTCCACGGGGTTGCGACCGGTGGACGCACTTGGGGTCACTCGATGGCTGAACAAAAAGACCACCAGCAGTCGATTCCAGTCCCCATGGGTGAGTTGCTTTAGCGCGTCCTTGGTTGTCCTCACCATCCGCTTGGCTTGTCCGTTGATAGCCAGGTGGAACGGAGCAGTCCGCACGTGCCTGATGAGGTTCTAATCTAAGGACTCCTTGAGCTCTCCCAAGGTGAAGGCGTTATCAGTCATGACCGTGTCTGGTAGACCATGTGTACTAAAAATCTGTCTCAGGGCCCTGATGGTGCACAAGGTGGGGTCAAGGTGACTGGCACGACTTCCAGCCATTTGGTGTAGGAGTCCACCAGGAGGAAGAACTGCCCCTAGAATGGGCTCGCAAAGTCCAAATGCACCCGTGCCCATGGCGTGTGGGTAGACTCCCATTGGTGAATGGGAGCCCTCGGAGGTTCAGGCCGTGTCTTTTGGCAGGCCTGGCAACGCTGTACCCAGGCCTCGATCTTGCTGTCCACTCCTGGCCACCACACGTAGCTCCTGGCCAGAGCTTTCATCCTCATGATTCCTGCGTGGGTCTTGTAAAGGGCTTCGAAAACCCATTTATGCAATGGTGGGGGAATCACTACCTGGCTACCCCATAGGAGACACCCCTTGTGCACTGAAAGTTCATCCCAGCAGGATGCAAATGCTGTGAATTCTGGGCCCACCCAATTCATGGGCCATCCCCTCCCCACCCAGTCCAAAATGTGGGAGAGGACACAATCCCTGGTGGTGTGGTGGGAAATATCCACAGCGTGCAGAGGGTGGTCCGGGGTGGTCCTCCATCATCAGGATTTGGTGTGCAGGGGCCGGATCTGGGTCAACGGAGCTGAACGGGAGGTGGCTAAGAGCGTCTGCGTGTCCCGTGGACTTCCCTGGCCGGTATTGCAGGGCGTATTGGTAACCCCACAGAAAAATGGACCAGCTCAGGACCCTGGGTGACATCATCTGCAACATTTGGCGGTCAGGTGAGGAGACCGAGCAGGGGCTTGTGATCAGTTGTGATGGTAAAGGGGCGGCTATATAGGTAATCGTGGAACTTTTTTACGCCACAATTGCAAGGGCCTCTTTGTCGATCTGGGAGTAGTTCCGCTTGGCTGACTACAGGGTCTGGGAGTAGTAAGCCACCGGCACCTCCCTCCCATCCGGCAACCACTGGCCTAGGACTGCACCAATGCCATAAGGAGAAGCATCACACGCCAAGATGAATGGCAGTGTCTTGTTGAAATGGGCGAGGATGTTGTTCAATGCGAGTAGCTCCTTCACGGTGCGAAAAGTGGTGGCCTGCTGCTGGCCCTGGAACTATGGGGTCATCTTGTTGAGCAGGCGATGGAGGGGCTCTGCGAGTGCAGCTTTATGGGGCAGAAAGAAGTGGTAAAAGTAAAGAAACCCCAGAAAAGCCTGCAACTCGGCCTTGGAAGTGGGAGCGGGTGCATTCATGATGGCGCGAATCTTGTTGGGGGGCGGGTGGATGCCATCTGCATCCATGGAGAACCCCAGGAACTCTACATGGGGGACTCCCAGGAGGCATTTCTCTCACTTCACCTTTAGCCCGGCGGAGTCGAATCACTGCAGAATGTTACGTAGGCGGGTGGCGAAATCCTCTTTTGTGGGGGTGGCGATTAATACATCATTGAAGAAGGGTTGGACCCCAGGGATGCCTTTCAAAAGAGAGTCTATCAAGTTCTGGAAGATTCCCGGGGCCATGCGTACCCCAAACTGTAACCGCTTGACTCTGAAAGCACCCCAGTACGTGACGATGGTCTGTGCCTCAGCAGACAGCTTGTCCACTGGGAGCTGTTGGTATGCTTGGGCCAAGTCCAATTTACCAAAGACCTTGGCCCCTGCCAATGTCGCTAGGACATGGCTGACCACAGGCACTCAGTATGCGTGGTCACTCAGTGCCTTGTTGATTGTACGTTTGTAGTCCACGCAGATGCGGACATCCCCATTTGACTTAATTGGGGTTACGATGAGGGTCTCCCAGGTGGCATGGGAAACTGGCTCTAAAACTCCTTGTGCCACCAAAACAGTCCAGTTCCACCTCAATTTTGGGCTTGAGCACGAACGGAACTCTCTGGGCCTTGAGGTGGATGGGCCGCACCTCGGGGTTGAGTTTGTGCGATACCAGGGGACCTGTGTACTGGCTGAGTGTCCCATCAAAGATGGCAGGGAACTCGCAGTTCTGGGCTCAATGACAGCGGGCATGCATGGAGAGTCTCCACTTGCTTACGCTGTTCCTACAGCCTTTTAGGACTTTTACAATCAATCCAATATAGGTGCTCTCCCATACAGAGAGCCCTAGCAGGGAGCTTGTCTTGAAACTGAGAGGCAGCATTCTCGAATTTTTGGGGAAATGCTCCGAAGCGGGAGGCTATCAGGACGCCCAATGAGATTCGCCGAGTGCAAGCTGAACCCACAGGAGACTAAAGAGTCTAAGAATTGCAATGCCGTTACAAAGAACAACAAAGTTAAGTAGCAAAATCTTCATCATTCTCTCTTGAAGGGGAGGAACAAACTAAGGGGGCTTCTAAAATAGGGAGTTGCCCCGGGTTGCTTTGATAAAGGAGCAAGTGATGGGTAATATCCCTTTAAGGCGGCCATGAAGGAATGCTCAATTACACCTTGTTAAAAAAAAACACCAGTGATTAAGAGCAACTAGAGGGGTAGTTAAAAGCCAGCGGGACGCATTCTAACCTATAGGTCTGTTTTATTTTGTTTATTTTTCCTCTTGCTTGGAGAGCCTGACTGGGATTGGTGATGCTGGGATTTCCTTTGTCATCGGGACCTGCGGTGGTGGAGATGAGGCTGTTCAAAATGGCTAGCGAGGAGAGGTGGCGTGGTGCAATCGGAGTGAGAGAAGGACACGGCGTGATGTGAGAGGAGAACGAACGTAGCACGCCCTGGTTGGAAAAGAGAGAAATGCGAGAGGGACGTGACAGCTTAACACCTTAGAAGTCAGAAAGGAAAGGCTCTCCAATACAGTGTTTAAAGGCACAGCAAAACTGTGGAAAGACGGGATCCTAGGGACTGAAGAAAAGAAGGAGGAGTGAAGAAATAATGGACTTTATATATATATAACTAGAAGAAGATCAGTTGTGAATGGAACTACCATCCTTAATTAATGTTTATACCTTACTGACTAACTTGAAAGTCTAAACTAACATCACATCCCAAAAGTACTTAATATTATGGTATTTATTATATGCTACTAAGAAATGTCTAATTAATTTTTGATAGACTGCTGTATAATAATAGATAAGTGAGTTAAAATACCACAAGGATATAAGCAGAGCAGGTGATTTAAGTGTAAAAATAATACACAATAAATCAAGTAGGGACTGGACTAATTAAAATAGATGACCACTGGATCCAGGAAAGCTTCCATTACATCACCGGGACAGATAGGAACACGAAGCCAATTGAAATTTAACGCAATGAGCCTTGCACAAATAACAATGAAAGACCTGAAAAGCCTCATTCAAGAGAGTGTAGCACAGGCAGTAAAAACCACAGTAGAAATAACATTACCCTCGTCAGTTAAGAAAGAAATGAAACCTGTGCAGTCAAAAATGGAAGAAATAACACAACAAATAAAAACAGAGACCCAATTAATCAAGAAACAGATAATAGAAAATAAACAAGAGATATTAAAAATCACGATGACTAGTAATAAGATGGAAGAAAGAGTACACGAACTAGACCATGAAGTACAAGAATTAAAGTTAAAAAATGAAAGAATGGAGGAAACACTGGTACATTTTAAAATGGATAAAGCTGCATTAATATTAAGATGCCAAAATGTTCCTATAATAGAGGAAAAAAATTAAAAGAAGAAATGATACACAATTTAACGGAACAACTAAAAATAGGAACAAAAGAGGAAGTGACAGGAGAAATTGAGGCAGTGTATAGAAGAAACTCCTCTTACACAAGGAAGAATAAAGTACCTCGGGAAGTTCACATAAAATTCAATAGAAGAGAAATGCATGATCGGATTCTCAGAGCAACAAATGGCAAAAAATGGTCATACAAGAATCGGAGATTAAAATTCTCAAAGTAATACCATGGAGAGTTAGGGAGAAGAGGCAAAATTATGCTGCACTGACAGACATATTGAATCCGAATGGAATTTCATATAGATGGTTGTTACCAGAAGGAGTGCTATTTAATTATGAAGGCAGAAGACAGAAAATAGACTCTATATTCAAAGTGGAAGACTTTCTTGAAAGACATGGAAAAGATTTAAGTTGGCAAGAAGAAGAAGAAGTTAGCAAAACAGAAGAAGAAGCCACAGGACAAGAAGCAGGAAAAATAAGAAAAAATACACTGAAAAAAGGAAAGAAAAGAATGGATATGACACCATCACAAATACTCACAAGATTCCAATACAGAACCAATGCAGAGGGAAACAAAAATAAAGATGGAGAGAAATAAAACACTTAAAATCCTCTCTGTTAAAGTGAATAGGCTTAATAGCCCACAAAAAAGAAAAAGAACATTTCATCAAATTATCAAATTACAGACAGATATAGCATGTCTCCAAGAGACACATATTAGAAAGGAAGATGGAAAATATCTATTAACTAAAAAATTAGTTAACCTCATCTTTGCAGCAGACACTAAAAAGAAAAGGGGAGTGGCCATATATATTAAAGACTATCTATGCCCAGAATTAGTATATTCATCAGATGATGGAAGAATAGTGGCAATTACAATTTTGGGGGGGAAAGAATGTTAATTGTGAACATATATGCTCCCAACCAAAACCAGGAAAATTGTTTTTAAATGGTACAAGAAACTTTGACAATAAAAGTATTTGATGATGTGTGTATTATAGGAGGTTATAATGCAGTGCTTGACTCCAAGATAGATAGAAAAAATCAGACAAGAGTAAAAATTCAGGAAATGTTCTCCCTAAGAACTTCTTTCAAATGGTAGAGGAATACAGTATAGTAGATGCATGGAGAACCAGAAACATTAACACAAAGGACAATACCTACTACTCGGCGAGGCATAACTCATGGTCTAGAATAGACATGGCCTGGATATCAACAACTATGGTAAATGAGCTAGTAGAGGTCGAAATATTACCAAATACATTTGTGGATCATAGCCCTTTAATGTTAACTTTGCAGCAAGCGCCAAGAAGGACTAGATGGACTACGAACACAGAGGAATTTGTGAAAAGAACCAAAACTGAAATTCAAGAATTTTTCAAAAGAAAAATACATCCTGAAATATCAATAGAAATAGTATGGGAGACATTTAAAGCATATATAAGAGGATGGTTTATCAATCAGGAGGGTGGAAAAAGAAACAAAAGAGGAAACAATATGAAAGTTTGGGAAAACAAATCAAAAAAGAAAAAGATAAAATGAAAAATAAAAGCACTGAGTTGGAAAAAACAAAGATCAAATTAAAAATATTACAACATCAAATGAACCTGTTACTAACTCAATAACTAGCAAAAAATATAGAACACACAAAACAATACTATTTTGAAAATGCAAACAAACCCACAAGATGGCTTGTATATAAGCTAAGGAAAGAAAGAGAAAAACGGATAAAGTTTTAAGAAATGAAAAGGGTGAAGAAAAACATAGCCTACAAGAACGGAAGAATATTGTAGAAACTTTCTATAAAAACTTATATCAACAGAACACACATAAAATATGGAAGGTAACAAAATTTATGAGAGCAATAACATACAAATAATATTTATAAAATGTTTCACAGATTGCACTGGTCCCCTGATAAAATAGCCAAATGTTATTCAACTGTTAACAATAAGTGTTGGAAATGTAAAGCCAATGTAGGAACATTTTACCATATGTGGTGGAGATGCGAGAAAATCCAAAAATTTTGGCTTAAAATACATAAGATTATACAAGAAATACTGCATGTTAATTTAGCCTTAACACCAGAAATTTCCTTATTAAACACGATCCCAGATGGTTATAAACAAAATTATTTGTATATGGTGACTTATATTTTAATGTCAGCTAGAATCTTACTGGCTAAATGTTGGGAAACAGAGAAAACTTCAAGAGAGGAGATAGTTCAAAGATTGTTGGAACTAGTGGAAATGGGCAGATTAAATGTTGTTTTATTAGGAAAAGATGAAGAATGATACTTAAACGATGGATAAGAGTTTATAAATGAATAGAAAATAAGCGTGATGAATAGACTCGAAAAAATTTATTGTAACCAAATCGTACTGATTATGTTATGAATATATATATTCATATGAGAATATATATATGGTAGGGGACTTGTCACACACATTACTGAAGTCTGAGGGCATAAACCAAGACAGTCCAAGTAAGTTAGTGAGCCGTCCTTCCACCACCAACTAGTCCAACATTCCCTCAAACTGTCTGTATTTCACATGGAATTTGCCCCACCCCTTAATTTGCATGACATGGAATTTGCCCCACCTTGTTCTTTTGAAAGTCCCCGAGGGTGAACCCGGTGGGTCTAAAGCGGGGACCCCCCTGTGGACAGAGCCTCCGGAGAGTCTCTTCCGAGATGGAGATGGATGACCCCGTGTCCAGTTCCATCTTGCAAGGTACCCCTTCTATTAACACAGTCACTTTAATTTTATCAGGGGTGTCCTGGGGCAAATTCAGTACCTTATGTTGGTGGATGGCGGTAGTATGCAGATCTGCGGATTCCTGGTGCGTGGCTGTGTGTCTCCGGGCTCCCTTGGAGCGGCTGGTGCAAGTGATGTGGCCTGTCTTGCCACAGGTCCTGCATGTCGCATCTTGGAAATGGCAGGAGTGACGTTCGTGGGCTTCTTCGCAGCTGGCGCAGGCAGTCGGGGCGAGTGTTTCCACTGGGCTAGTGGCGGAGGCAGAAGGTTGCGAGTTGTGGCGAGCTGGGTGGTGAATCTGATGGGTCTCTTCTTCATCTGATACCTCAGAAGCCGAGGGAACGTAGGCCTGGTGCGTGGTGGAGGACTGGCAGTCTTTCCGGGATTTCTTGAAAGTGGTGGTCTCGCGTAGTGCCTTTGCAAGGGTGAGTTCTTCATGGCCGATGAGCTTTTAGCAGAGTTTCTCCTCTTGGATGCCCATCACAAACCAGTCGAGGAGGGCGTCATCGAGGCTCAGGAACTCGCATGTGAGGGCCAATCTGTGAAGGTCTGCCACGAAGTCAGCAGCTGTCTCATTGGACTTTTGCTGGCACATGTAGAAGTCCATGCAGCACGCCATCTTGGTTGGCCGAGGTGCGAAATGGTCAGTGAGCACCTTGATGAGTGCATCATGAGTGGCCGCCTCGTGCGTGGTGGGCACGATGAGGCCCTGGACTAGCCTCAAGGTTGCGATCCCACAGGAACTGAGCAGGAGAGCCACCTTCTTCTCTTTGCCTTCAATGTCTTGGAACGGGGTAGAACGAGGCAGTGCTGCTGTTGTTAGACCTGTCGGCAGCGTTCAACATGGTTGACCATCAGCTACTGATCCACTGGCTTGCCGACACTGGAATTCAGGGACTGGCCATGCAGTGGCTTGTCTCCTTTCTCCAAGGCTGGGAACAAAGAGTGGCACTAGGGGATCAACTATCCCAGAGGCACCCACTAGAGTGTGGAGTGCCTCAAGGGGCTGTGTTGTCCCCAATGCTCTAACATCTATATGCACCCCTTGCCCAGATCGCCCGGAGGCATGGGCTGGAATGTCAACAGTATGTGGATGACACCACGTATTTTTCATTTTTTGTTTTTATGGCCCAGAGCAGACTTTCCCAATCTCTTTTCTGGGCCTCAGATTTCTTAAATTTCAATAGTTTGTAATATTCTTTTTTCAATGTCAAAATATTCAGCAAAATCTCTACACTATTTGAGTTCTTAAACTGTCTACATAGGCACCTGATTGATCTTTTGAGTGCCTTACAGTCAGAGAAAGGACTGTATCGATCTAGCCGCCGATAAATGGATGCCGAGCCGAGTAGTGACAGACTTCACGTTCCTGGGATCCCAGATCACCGCAGACTGTGACAGCAGTCATGAAATTAAAAGACGCCTGCTCCTTGGGAGGAAAGCGATGGCGAACCTAAACAGCATGATAAAAAGTAGAGACATCACCCTGCCAACAAAAGTCCGCATGGTCAAAGCAATGGTATTCCCAGTAGTCATGTATGGCTGCGAGCGTTGGACTATAAGGAAGGCTGAGCGCCGAAGAATAGATTCTTTTGAACTATGGTGCTGGAGGAGACTCTTGAGAGTCCCTTGGACTGCAAGAAGATCAAATCAGTCAATCCTCAAAGAAATCAACCCTGACTGTTCCCTGGAAGGCCAGATAATGAAACTGAAGCTCAAATACTTTGGCCAGCAAATGAGAAGGGAGCACTCACTGGAGAAGACCCTGATGCTGGGAAAGATTGAAGGTCAAAGAAGACGGGGACGGCAAAGGATGAGATGGTTAGACAGTGTCATCGATGCAACGAACATGAAATTGAGCCAACTTCAGAGGACGGCAGAAGACAGGAGGGCCTGGCGGGACCTGGTCCATGGGGTCGCGAAGAGTCAGACTCGACTGTGCGACTGAACAACAACAAAATATCTGGTTTTTATCAAGTCCATTTGTGTTTTCACTTTTGCTTCCGTGGCTTCACACCACCTCAGTGATCTTAAGGTGGTATGTGTCTGGTTTAGTGCTAGTTCTTTACCTTAGATGAGAGACGGTAAGCATCTAGATGTAATAATAATTGTACAGGATAATGATCAATTTCCAAATAATCCTTCACTTCCAGGGATTCCACTCTTCTAAGTCAGTAGAAGCAACAAAATAGTCTACTACATTTGCCCTAAATGATTTATACAAGTAAAATCTCCTTTTCCATCAAACTGTTTGCATCCATTTAATATTAACAGATCATTCTTTAGTAATGATGCAGAATGTCTGCCTGATCCATTAATTTTCTTGTCTTTAGATCTTCTGTAACTCATAGTTGGAAAGTTCTTAATCTGAGTTTTATAGCTTTTCAAAAAAAGGTCCTCATTTGTCTCCCCAACTCTAGCATTAAAATCTCCAGCCATAAGTATTGTGGTTGTAGGATGAATCCTGGTGGGAGACAGATGTTCACCAGAATTATAGAAAACCCATAAACTCCAGCAATAATGCCATCGTGTAAGGAGGACAATTAGGTAACTCAGTAACCCTGACTTTGAGGATTACTGAGATCAGATAGATCAACCCTGCAGAGACATTCCACTTTTCCCAGTATCAGCCACAGGTAAAAAGTATGGGGTGAAGCCACAGAGATAAACTTTACTCTTTACCCATGTTTCCTGCAGTAGTATTAGGTCAAATTTGCTCAGGAATTCTTTAACATCACTTGTCCTCATCCTAGCAGCCCACCCAGTCATGTTCCAGGATAATATTCTTAGTCAGTCCTTTTTTTCTTTAGAAGTTGATTCCCCAGATGAACCCTCCAGAAACCTGTGACCAAAAGGACTCAAGGGCAGAGCTGGTTTCTCATTCCATGAGAGCCTGTTTAGAGGCATCTCAACTGAGCAGAACTGTTCATCTGGTTTATGGTCAGCTTGTGTTTTAATGTCATACAGAGTAGTAGTCAACTTTTGTAATCTCTGAATCATGATGTCCTGATCTCTGAGTGGGAGGGCACCAAAGGAGGCTAATAAGCTCTCTTCCATGCCCTCAATTTCACCCATGTTAGTAACATTATTTACTATGATAGCCATGTTCGGCTGTGGGGAGGAAGATGTTAATAAAGGGTCTAGAGAGAGGGAAGTCAGACTCCATAGGATGCCTGCTGCTGACTGGCTAAGGGCCCTCACCTGCTTGCTGAGACCCCAGCTGCCCCTTTTGGAGCCTCAGTGTCATGGCGGAACGTGGAGTCTCTGCGGGGGACAACTCACAGCGTGACAACGACTAATGGTGACCACATAGTGTTTTCAGAGCAAGAGACGAAGAGACGTAGTTTGCCATTGCCTGACTGGCAGTTCATGAGAAGGAGGGCAGGAAGGGTTGCCTCAGTGCTTAGTTCTTGTGGCCCTTTCTTACACGGCCAGGGAAATGCTGATTGCCACTTTGAGGTCAGGAAGCAATTTTTCTCCCAGCCAGTTTAGCCAGGGATCCTGGAGGTTTTTTGTCATCTTCTGGGCATGGAACAGCAGTCACTGGGTGTGTGGAGGTGGAGGTATTTGTGAATTTCCTGCATTATGCAGGGGGTTGAACTAGATGACCCTGGAGGTCCCTTCCAACTCTATGATTCTATGACTCTGCATAGCAATCCTAGGCTTCCCTATTGGTCTCCCATCCAAATACTAACCAGGGATAATCTTGCTTCGCTTCCAAAATCTGATGAGATCAGGCTAGCCTGGGCATTTTCTTAAGATAGAAAACAGTATAAACAAACCCAATTTTTGTTTTCTTCTCCCCAGGATGTACGTGTTGCTCGACACAGAGTCCCCAGCTATCCTGCTGCAAATGCCTACAGCCTCCCACCTACTCTCCAGTCCAAGCAAGATTTTAGCTTGGGATATTCCAGCATGTTTCAACAACCAATTGCTAGAAAAATACCCAAAGCAGCTACTCCAGCGCCCAACCAATATAACGTAAGATGGGCTGATGAAGTGGAAAGGGGAGGGAGAGCAGCCAAGAAATTATGAAATCCAGGCCAGATTTCAAATGCTGGCAAAAACTGGCATGGGAAAGCCACTGAAAGTGGTGTGCGTTATGTCTGTACACAATGCAATCCTAAACAGAGTTGCATCCTTTGGAGTCTGCTGAAGTCAATGGGCTTAGAAAAGTATAATGCTGTTTGGAATTGTCCTATTAGTGGTATTTTGATTCCCCCCATTATATTCAGTCATGTGTCATTTCCATCAGGATCTGTTCATTCATTGGTTTATACTAGCGAGGGATTTGGTTCCACACAGTGGACATATACATGAATCCCAGCATATCCGAATAAGCACAGGTGAAGTCTAGAACATAAGAACATAAGAGAAGGCAATGTTGGATCAGGCCAATGGGTCATCCAGTCCAACACTATGTTACACAGTGGCCAAAAATACCAAGTGCCATCAGGAGTTCCACCAGTGGGGCCAGGACACTAGAAGCCCTCTCACTGTTGCCCCCCCCCCAGCATCAAGAATACAGAGCATCACTTTACCCAGACCGAGAGTTCCTTGTGGCTAATAGCCACTGATGGACCTCTGCTCCATATGTTTACCCAATTCCCTCTTGAAGCTGTCCATGTTTGTAGCTGCCACCACCTCCCGTGGCAGTGAATTCCATGTGTTAATCACTCTTTGGGTGAAAAAGTACTTCCTTTTATCCGTTCTAACCCGACTGCTCAGCAATGTCATTGAGTGCCCACGAGTTCTTGTATTGTGAGAAAGGGAGAAAAGTACTTCTTTCTTTACCTGCTCTATCCCATGCATAATCTTGTAAACCTTGATCATGTCAACCCCTCAGTCATCATTTCTCCAAGCTAAAGAGTCCCAGGCGCTTTAACCTTTCTTCATAGGGAAAGTCTTCCAACACTTTTATCATTCTAGTTGCCCTTTTCTACACTTTTCCCAACGCTATAATATCCTTTCTGCGGTGTGGTGACCAGAATTGCAGAAAGTATTCCAAATGAAGTCGCACCATCAATTTTTACAGAGGCATTATGATACTGGCTGATTTGTTTTCAGTTCCCTTCCTAATAATCCCCAGTATAGTGTTGGCCTTTTTTATTGCAGTCTCACACTGTCTCAACATTTTCAGTGAGTTATCTACTACGACTCCAAGATCTCTCTCTTGGTCAGTCTCTGCCAGTTTGGATCCCATCAATGTGTATTTATAGTTACAATTTTTGGCCCCAATGTGGATCACTTTGCACTTGGAGCAAGGGTCGACATAGGATTTGTGGATGACATAAGAAAGGCTGCAGGCGTATGGCCTGACACTGCAGAAGGAAGATGAACCTCAGGTAACGCAGACATTGATCCTGCTGTCATGGTGATGGGCATCGGTGGTGCCATCAGCACATCTGTCAATGGGACTGATACAGGAGCATAAGCTGTGGAGGTCACTGGCGTGTGTACTGGCGCAGCTGGCTGGATTGCTGAAGGTGTTGGCTCTGATTGGAAGTTGTGTGTGATGGCACTATGTTCCACTACATAGGACAGAACTCTTTGGGCAGTGTCTTGCACCTCCAACTCTGCAAGAGTGGGGTCTGGATCTGGATCCCGAAGCTCATCCTCAACTGCCTTTACCTGAGCCGCTGTCTCAGCTGCCTCGTCTGCTCTTTGTAGTGCTTCCTTCTCCACTTGGAGCATGGTGGCTGCTAGTTCCTTCTCTGCGCGGATCTGGGCAGCAGCCAGTTCCTTCTCTGTGTAGAGCTGGGCAGCAGCCAGTTCTAAGCATTCTTTCTTCTTAGCAAATTCAGCTCGTTTTGCAGCGACTGCCGCTTCACCTTTCAACTTTGCCACTTCTAAGGCCACTTCTAAGGCCACTACAGAAGAACTGGAAGATCTTTTGGAGGATCAGACACTGCTGGAAGTATGGCGAGATGACCTTCCATGAGCTGAGAGTGTTTTTGAATGTCGGCTTCCTGTTGGGGCGCTGCTTGAGGAGGGCACAGTTTGATTGGAAATGTCTTTAAAGACGCTCCCATTCGCTATGCTGCCGGTGGGATCTCCCATGATTTTTAAGTAAAAAAAATAAGTCCTTAATTTTGTTCAGATTTGCAATACTGGATTCCACCCACTGGGTGGCGCTATCATATCAACATTGCTGCATTGACGTCAGTTTGTTTGAGCACATAGATTTGCTCCAAAATTGCTTTTCTTGCAATTTCTAATTCTGCCACCAGGGGGCTGCTGCGCCTTTGCTTTGCTGGCTACCACTAGATGCTGTTGCTTGAGCTAGCTCTTTTACTAGCTTGCCTGATGGTTGCTCGGCCACCCTCTTGCCCTGTTACTACTGCCGTTTAACTGAATAGCTCCTGTTATGGTCAAGGCTGATTTCTAGTTCCCGCTTTTGCTTTGGGATTTGCTGCGTATAGCTCTTTTCCCGTTAGGAGGTTTGTTTCCAGTGTTTCGGGCACATAAGGAGAATCTGAGATGAAGGAGCATCTGTGAGCATGGGGGAATTTGCAACACCTAGGGATGGCAGAGGGAGAAGCAGGTTATTTGCATGTAAATACTCTGGAATGCAACGATACCAGAAATCAGAGAAGCTGCTTGCGTTTTGCCATTCTGGAGAGGCTGTGCAGCTGGCAGCTTGTAGTTAGTTTACCGGAGAGAGCAGACCTAGGAAAGGTTTTTCCTTTTAAGGGATGGAGACTGGGTGGGGAAACTGTATCATCCCTCTTTCTCACTGTCCTGTCCAGAATGAGCTGTGGCTGAGCCAGTGCTTTCTAGGTGTGAGCCAACACATGACCACTGAAGAAAGCTTAAATCATCTTTATTTAACTTCACACGCATTCAGAAGATCATTTACTCACAATCGTCCAGATAGCTGGGTGGAAAGTTACATCTTGTGATCTAGGTTAGTTCAATAGCCGTGGTGAGAAAGAGATGGGCTTCACCTCTCCTTGCCGTAAGGGTTGATGGACAAAGAAACCAGAAAAGAACAATAAAAACTCCTATCTTTGTGCCTCTGAGCTCAGAAAAGTACTCTCAATGAGCCAGTCAGAGGGAAGCTTCTGGGACCCCTAACTGTGGACTCCAATTCCCAGGTGCAACAAGTCTTAAAGATACAGAGCAGTTTTACTAAACTACAGTTAACGCTGACTGGGAGCAGCACAGTATCCAAAAAAGGCTCCTCCCAACACCACATTTCAAAGGAATCTACATTCTTTCTGTCAGCTTTCTTCTCTGTCTTTAGCAATTTTAAGAGTTTCATCATTAATCCATCGAGACTTTTCGGTTCTTTTGGCTACAGGAATAGTCCTTGTGCATTCTTCATTGATAATATCTCTGGTTGTAACCCATAGTTCTTCTGGTTTACATTCACTTGAACTTAATAATGCAAATCAGTTCTTTACGTAGTTTTTAAAACTCTTCAGAAATGCTGCTTAGATTGTATTTTGGCATTATGAATGTTTTGGGTTTTTCCTGCAGTTTTATTATAAATTTTGATATAAATAATTCATGGTATGTACTACAATCAGCTCCTGGTTGTAAGGGTCCTTAGTCAGGGCACACCACACTGGGCTTCATAAGAAGATAAGTGTTTATTGATGATCCCAGTACTAAAGTACACGTATACAGCTTGTGTCAGGAATAGTCTACAGTATAATGACTATAATTCGCACGCGGGGGCTGAAGCAAGCGGTAAGCAGGCCAAGCGCAAAAACCGTTAGCTTTCCCAGCCGAGTTATTTGCAGCTGGGAACAATACCAAGGTCAAGCAAGAGATAGCGCACAGAAGCTGGACAGGGAAGAGCTGAGAACGAGGAGGAGATGCACCCCTCCACATTCCAGATCTATGACAAGGCTACCTGACATCCTGCCCCTCCCAATGTCTCCTCCCAGGTTTCTACGGAAAGCGCCAGTGGAAGCGTTTAAGAAGGCGGGGGGTGGAGACATGCTTTTCCGCCACCCATTCTCTGTGTTGAGGACCAAAATCCACCCATTCAATCAAATAGAACAGTTTGTTGTGCTTCAGCTTAGAGTCCAGAATATCAGCAACTTTGTGATGCGGTTCGCCTTGCACTATTAGGGGAGGGGGGCAGGGTTGTTGTGGCCACCACACATTTGGCCCAGGCAGAGAAGGTTGAAATGGAAAATGGAATGCAAATGTCTTAGGTTTTTAGGCAAGTCAAGTTCCACAGCCATCTCATTGAACTTACGTGTAACCTTAAATGGCCCCACATATTTCCACCCCAGTTTACGACTGGGTCGTAGTCCTTTAATGTTTTTGGTAGACACCTATTGTCCCCTGGCTGGACCTCCCAGGTATCTGCCCGCTTCTTGTCTGCCTGAGCCTTGTAGGCTTGTTTAGCAGCGTCCAAAGTTTTGCACAGTACTGGCCAGGTGTCTTTGAGATGTTTACAGCATTCCCCCACTTCCCTCTCCGGGAGTGGGTTGGCAGAAATGAACAGGAGAGGTGGAGCCTCATACCCATATACTGCTATGAAAGGAGACACCCCAGTGGATGAATGACAGGCATTATTATAGCCAGGGGAAAGGAGCCTCTCCCAGTCATCCTGTTGGAAGTTGGTGAAACACCGGAGGTATTGTTCGAGGGTCTGATTGACACATTCCATTTGCCCATCAGTCTCGGGGTGGTAAGCGCTGCTCAGCCCACGTTCCACCCCCAACAGTTTCATTAGTTCCCCCCGAAACTTAGAAACAAATTGGGCTCTGTGGTCAGAGATTATCTTCCATGGCAAAGTATGAAGGCAGAAGATGTGCTGGGGGAATGCCTTAGCCAGGAGGCGGGCCGTTGGTAGCGACTTAAATGGGACAAAATGCACCTGTTTCAAAAACAGGTCAACAATCACCCAAATCATGGTTTCCCCCTTGCTGGGAGGGTAGATCCGTGATGAACTCCATAGAAATGACTTCCCATAGCCATAGAAATGACTTCCCACTTTTTGGTGGCCCCACATGAGAGCAGACATTTTCCAGTATGTAAGCTCATGCCAAACATGCCTCATGGGGAAATGGAGGGCAGGGGGAAAAAACCCCAGCACATTGCAACCCCTCAAGACCCCCGAAAGGCCATGGGCAGTTACTTCAATGGATTTTATAACCTATCTCCCACCCAGTAAAGGAAAGACTGTCATATGGGTGGTGGTAGATCTGTTCTTCAAACAGGCCCACTTCCTCCCCTGCGCACAGCTGCCTCCAGCCAAGGTGCTAGCCAAGCTTTTCATGCAGTACATTGTGTGGTTGCATTCCCTCCCCTCCAAAATCATCTCTGACTGGGGGGTCACAGTTCGTTGCTAAATTCTGCAAAGAACTGATGCAGACTCTGGGGGTGGAACAGGGCCTCAGTAGTGCTTACCACCTAGAGACTGATGGTCAAACAGAACGAGTCAAGCAGGTGGTTGAGCAGTTCCTCCAATGTTTTACTAATTACCAGCAGGATGATTGGGTGGACCTTCTCTCCTACACAGAATATAGTTACAATAACTCAGTCCACAGCGCCACAGGCTTGTCCCCTTTCAAAGCCGTACATGGATATGAGGGGACTCCCCTCCCCACTTTGACCTCCCAGGGAGCGAACTCAGGGAATTTGCACAAGTGGTGGGAGAGCCTGCGGGATCAACAGTACACCATTCAAAAGACTCCAGCTAAAGCTAAAGAGGACTACAAAAATCAGGCTGACCGGGGCCGTGCTCCTGAGTGGGACTTACAGCCTGGTGATTCTGTAGACCTTTCCACTAAAAACCTGAAAGGGCTCCAACCAGGGAAAAACCTGGGGTGGAAGTATATTGGGCCTTTCAAGGCGGTGAAAGTTCTCCATAAGGTTGCGGTGGACTTTCCTAAGACACTAAAGCATATTCATCCTGTGTTCCATTTTACTCTACTGAAGAAGGATCCGGGAGCGAACAAATGGAGACCTCATCCAGCAGCGCCCCCCCCCCCATTGATAGTGGATGGTGAACCCCACCAAGAAGTCGAAGAGATTTTAGATTCCAAATTGAAGTGGGGATGTCTGTACTATCTGATTAAATGGAAAGACTTTGATGTGTCTCATAATGAATAGGTGCGACAAGAACATGTTAATGCCCCCTCGCTTGTTCGCGCTTTCCACAAGAGATATCCTCTCAAACCGGCAGGTTGATGAGGGTCTTTGGGGGGACAGAATGTCAAACTCGCTATGCATTTTATGGTATGTTCGCCATAGTAACTGGGAAGGCCTTTGACATAGACTGCCCTTATCGCTTTCCTGAGAACTTTAATGTCCTTGCTTCTCATCTTTCGCTGTCTGGCTTTTGTCTTACATGTTGGGGGATGGCACACTGGGGTGGGTGGGTGAAGAGCCATTGCTTTTGGCGGGTGAAACTCCTGAGGGTGATTGGCTCTGAACGTTTTGGGGTCCTGCTTGAACCTTGTATATTTATTGATTTCGCGCCTTTATCTTTAGTTCTAACACAGCCAAAGTACATGCCGAATCCTATCAATGTCTCCATAAACTATCCTTCCTAGAAGTGAATGGTGTTGAGAACTGATTTCTCCCAGAGTCTGACAATTCTATGAGTTGCTCTCCTGCTTCATTTCCTGCTCCTAGCCCAAATCTTCCAATACTATTTGGTTCTGCTTTGTTTCCTACTCTTGCATTCTAGTACCCTATGATTATCATACATATACCATATCCCCTAGCAGTCCCTTATGTCTCCCCTGCCCCGCCCTAGGTCTCTGAGGTTGTTCCCCTGGCCTCTCCCAGGAATGGCAAATTATTTATTCAAAATATTTCTATGCTGCCTTTCCACCCAATTTAGGGACCCAAAGGTGGCAAACATTAAAACAAAACATTAAACCATTTCAGAGATTACAAAGCATTTAAAATACAAAAATACATAAAAATTTGACACATAAAAACACACAAACAGGGAGGAGTGCTGATAAGAGTTAGTAAGGAAATATCAAATAAAAGGAAAAAAAAATTCTCACCCAATGGTGGAAGACAGCAACAGAGGGTGAGAGTTCCTAAGTTTTTATGCCATTGTCCTGAGGGCGGGCCATCCCCGGATGAGCCACCCAGGACCCCCCCCGCCTGTGACTACCCAAGCCCCAGCCCCCAGAGTACCCACTGAGATGAGGGAGAAAGGTGCGGGAGCATCAGCATTGGCCCAACCCTGAGGAAATGCCACCGGCCCACAACGAGCATAGAATCGCCACTCCCATCAGTTTGATGGGGGAAGTCCCGGTGAGGAGAGAGAGAGCCTGTGGCCCGGCGCGAGGGCACGCCCCCGGCTCAGGGCTTCCTGGAATGAGCATTGCGTCCGGCCGAGTCCATGTCAGATGCCCGGAGGAGGAAGTGGAGGTGAAGCCACACCTGGAACTGAGCATTGGCAACTAAAAGAGGTGGGCGGAGCCTTCGGGGATGGGAGGAGGGAGGAACACGGAGGGGATCAGGTGGCACGTGGAGACAATAAAAGGGGGAATGAATGCAAAGGCCGAGGAGGAGGACCTGGTCTTGGGAAGAAGTCACGCCCAGAGAGAGAGAGAACTACCCGGCCAGAAGGAGGAGTGTGGAGGGTAGTGACGTAAATTCCTCCCCTCCTCAGTGTCTGAGGCCCTTGCGGTTCCCCCTCGGGGAAGTGGCACAGTGGTGGCAGCACTATACCAGCTGTACCTTCAGACATTCTTCTAGGGCAGCAGCCCTAGGTTGAGGACATTGCAGTGGGCCAGGACTGGTGGCTCACTGCCCAAATTCTGTCCCCACAGGTGTTTTCATTTTAAAAGAACGTTTTGGTCCCAATGCTAAGCACAGCTACACCCTTGTATGCCTGAAGGCTTCAGCAGACTTAGGAGAGTATAACTCAGTGGAGAATTGCAGTGTTACAATCTGTTTGAAAGAAAGCTGGTACAAAAAACCCAAGGAACTGGATACTGCAAATCTAGTCCTCCAACACAAAGTCTCTTTCTCCCCCGCAAGAGGCTCTTGGGTCAGAGCAAGACTCCCCCTATTAATGGAGCCTATTTGTAGAACAAAATCTAAGAAAAGAAACTGCTTCTACAAAAGAAACATATCACAAACAAACAGGACAGGTCAGACTATACATTGTATGGGTCACCTGTGCATTTTAAGCCTTTAAAAGCAGGGGGGAGGGGTAGTTTGGAGCCCATTCTCTGCGGGAGGCTAACCCTGATAGGGTTGCCAACTCTGGCTTGGGAAGCTTGGAAAACTCCAGGAGATCTGGGGGGGGGGGAGATCCTTGGGAGGGTGGAGTTTGGGGAGGTAGCTCGGG
>NW_015174877.1:222136-252272 GCF_001447785.1 Gekko japonicus | reverse complement strand
GGGGGGGGGGACATGGCACCATAGAGTTTGGCCTCCAAAGCTGCCATTTTCTCCAGGGGAACTGATCTCAGTAGCTTGGAGATCAAGCTGTAATTCTGGGAGAACTCCAGGCTCTACTTGGAGGTTGGTGACCTAAATTACCTTCTTTCCATTGTTTTCCTGATAGAAAATCTGCCCCAAGCTGCTGTTATCCCAAAAGTAAGTACCTGTATTGATCCTGTCTTTTCCCCCTACTATGGATGCTGGTGGAATATTTCTATCAGGAAAACAGTGGATGTAGGGTTGTCAACCTCCAGGTGGGGCCTGGAGATCTCCTAGAATTACAACTGATCTGCAGGCTACAGAGATCAGTTATCTTGGAGAAAATGGCTACTTTGGAGGGCGAACTCTATGGCATCACATTCCTGCCGAGCTCCCTCCCCTCCCCTCCTCAAACTCCACTCTACCCAGACTCCACCTAAAATACCCAGGAATTTACCAACCCAGAGTTGGCAACTCCAAGTGTAGGTGACGGTTAACCCTTTCATCCCTAAGCACCACAGCCCTGGGGTTTCCCCCCATAGGACCCACCACCACACCATGGCTGTTTTTAAATCACTGAGTTTTCTGCTCCAGGTTTTTGCCCTAGCTTGGCTTCTTAAGTGCATCGGTTTTCTGTTTTGTCCATGATGTTTTTCCTGTGTTTTTTTCAAACCGTTTTGGCAGAGGTATGAAAAAACACAGGGAAAAGTTGAAATGGAAAAAAAAAGATACCAGAAAGGCTACTGTGTGTGTGAGAGAGGAAAAGTTCAAGCTGTTAAGAAGCCAAACAAAAACCTGGAGCAGAAAAGCCCCACGTCAGGAAATGTCATCTCTGCTCTCCCCAGGAAGTGTCTTTCAGTCCTGAGTCATCTATCCAGTTGGTGGCACCAGCCCTTCATCAGCATTTTGCTGAGGTCAAGAGACTAAGCACGTTTTTGCCCCCACCCTGAAGACATTCCCTACTTTTGCAGGTTCTTATTGCAATCCACACCCCTAATAAAAATATTAGAGTTATATTTTAATATTCTAAACAGGATTTTTTCTGGGAAGAACCTTCTGGAGTTAATCACCAACCCATGATTTACTCGGAACAACAATGTGTAACCTTTTGGCCAAGCCAAACAGGAAATGACACATTTGTAAGGCACCAAAGGCTGGGATAATTTATGGCTATGAGCAAGAGAGACATCATGGGAAGAAATTGAGGGCCCAGCTTCACAGTCTGTTGAGTTGCCAACGTCCAGGTGGAGCTTTTAGATCTTCAGGAATCACCACTGATCTCTAAAGTACAAAGGTCAGTTCCCCTGGAGGAAAATGGCTGCTTTGGAGATTTGTCTCTATGGCCTTTTACCCTGCCAAGCTCCCTCCCCTCCCCAAACCTGCCCCCCGCTTCACCCCCCAAATCTCCAGAAAATTCCCAACCTGGAGTTGGCAACCCCAACTCAGGCAAAATCCCTATTTGAAAAATAAAATAAAGTGGCAACAGGTGATATCATTTAGGGCTGCTGGCTCAGGAGATAAAATTAAAAATAGTAAAAATGCCATCTTGCAAGAAGAATGGTTGTTAGTGAGAGCAACCTAATAATAGGGTTGCCAACCCCAGGCTGGGAAATTCCTGGATATTTGGGGGTAGAACTTGGGGAGGGGTCTCAGCAGGGATGTGATGCCATAAAATTCACCCTCCTCCCCCCCCATCTGATTTCTGTCATTTGGAGATCATTTGTCATTCTATGAGATCTCCAGGCCCTGATCTGCACAGATATAATTTCCATACTGTTCGATGAGCTTACTCCCAAGAAGTATCTTTAAGATTGCAGCCTCTGTCACTCAGAGCGTTCTTACAGGCATTTATTTCTTTTAAAAGTTTATATTCCATCTTTCAGTGCTCAGAGCAGTTTACAGAGGTCCATGTAACATTCCATAGAAATCAGCAGTGCCCAATACAAATCTGTCCTGTTTTAGGGAGTATTGGGGCAGCCCCTGGAAAAGCCCAAATGTTTTCTACCATATACCCGATGGAGCAGTGTCTTGACTTAAAGGGCTTGTTGATTATACTTAAACTGGGTCATAGAGGGATGTTTGTATAGGGATCAAGGTTCTAAGTGATATTTAAAGGCCAAAACAAGATCTTGAATCAAACCTGGAGTCAGACTGGCAATTAATGTAGTTGTTGCAGAATAGGATACGTATACACATGCCATGCATTGCTAGGCAAAAAAATAAATAAATGAGTAAATGCATTCTGCACCAATTGATTCTTCCATATGGTTTACAAGGGCAGCACATTGCAACATTCAAGCCTGGGAGGTAAGAGAGCATGGGTCAGCATAGCAAGTTCAGATAAGTCTAGAAGGGAGGAATACCTATGAACTAGGTCAGGGGTCCCTAACCTTCTGGCACATGGGGGCCACATTAGAGTGCCCAATGCCTGATGAGGGCCACATCTTAAATCAAAATGTAACAAAATTATTAACCTTCCTATTTAGATCAAAAGTAAACATTCAGAGGTCAATGAAGAAATGTTAACTTGAACACATTCCATTTTGGAACAATATTTTACTGTGCAATTCTTTTATCTAGCCACACATGCATACCTAGTCAGTTCTTCAACTAACCTGGTAGTTTTTTTCTGTTAACCAAACCATTAATGTCCAAGTCACGTTTTGTGATAGGCACCCTTAAAATGTCATGAAAATGTTCATCTGTAAGTCTTTTTACACTTGGATCTCACAATTTTCATCGTGGAAAAAGTTTGCCTGCAGCAAATTTCTTTAGGTTGATAAATATATCAGGTAGACCAGAATAGAAATCTAACAGACTATTTTGTTTGTAAATGTCTCTGAGATGATTACTGGCTTACAAATCAGTTCCATCTGAAAAAAAATTCCTTGCCATCTTCTGGGTGCTACTTCAAATGGATTTTGAAACATTCTTATTTCCTTTCCATAATTATGGAAATCAGTAAATCTGTTCTGGAATTCCACCTGTAATAGGTTCAGTGCTTTGATGCGTCTTTCAATACTGAATTGTACATTCCCTTCCTTCTCAAATTTTAGTCCATTGCAGCATGAGAAGTTTGAAAAGTTAATCTTCACTAACTTGGTTCACAAAAATGTTTAGTTTTGCTTCAAAAGCTTTCAATTCAGAATACATGTCACACACAAGCTTTCCTTTCCCCTGCAACCTTAGATCCAGGCTGATTTCGCACTAGAGCTGCCTCGCTGTTGCGCCACCATTTGCCCCGGTTCTATTAGTCAATTTCACACCTGAATCCGCGCTGCTGATTTTGACGCGCGGCTTCGTCCAATTTCCTCCGCAGTTTCGTTGATCCTAAAAAAACAGGGTCACGAAACTGCGGGGGAAATCGGGTGAAGCCGTGGGTCAAAATCAGCCGCGCAGCTTCGGGTATGAAATTGACCAATAGAACCAGGGCAAACGGCGGCGCAACAGCGAGGCAACTTTAGTGCAAAATCAGCCTTAATGTGTTCAGATGCTCTGTGATATCAGTTAAGAAAGCCAAATCCAGGGTCAGAAAGTACTTCTTGACCTTTTCCTTTCTCCTTGAAAAAGACACCAACTTCATGATGGACTGAAAATTGTTTGAGGACTTTGCCTCTGCTAAGCTACCTGACTTCTGCATGGTACAATATATCTATCTCTGAGAGAAAATTTTGAAACTTGATGATGAGTAAGGCCATGATGCCTGATGTAATCAGTGCTGGATACAACAATACACATCCCATTTTCCTACTGAAGAATCTTATTATACAAGGCTTGCTGATGGATGTTGCAGTGAAATTGCATGGGAAGTGTACCGTTTAATTTCAATATATCTTAATTGATTCTTGCAACTACACCAGTTTAACTTCCCACCATATTTCTTGCAACATCAGTTGTGATGCTTTTCAATTTATCCCAACTCAGACCAAAATCTTCTACTGATTTACGCAACTTCAAGAATGTTTTCTGCAGTTGCAGTGCTTTTAAACTCTGCGGTGCACACAACTCTTCTGTAATTCTGGAGTTGGAATCTATCCCGCTGATAAAAATTAGTAGTTGAGCAGAGTCTATAATGTCACTGCTCTCATCTAATGCCAAAGGAAAAAAATCAAAACTTTTTGCCTTGACAATCAGTGACATATGCAGCTCTTCTCACAGTTCTTCTACATACCTATGATAATAATAATAATTATCGCATAGGTGATTGTAGATGCAGATAAACTGACACCACTAACACAAGATACCTTATCGGGACACATTTCCTCCATTATTTATTTATTTATTCATTTGATTTTTATCCCGTTCTCCCCGCCAAGGCAGGCTCAGGGAGGCTTACATAAAATAGCAGTAACTAAATATAATACAATATAAATATCAGTATAAAATACACATATGGTTATTAAAAACAATTTACATAACGATGGTGGTACAGTAATAGTAAAGTGTATAATGTATCATACAGCGGTAGATCGATGATCAGCAGGCCCAGGCTTTATTTTAACCATGTACTTTTTCATAAATTCACCATCCGTGAATGGTCTACCACTCTCAGCAGTACATTTACCGGTAGCAACATGACAGCTGGCCCTCACAGTAGACAGGTTCTCCTCAACGTGCTTTCTAAAACTATTTTGCTGAAAAAACATTAATTTTAATGGATGTTATCTTGTTCACTTGCACCTCTCCTTGATGTATTGAGTAGCTCTTATGACAGGATTCAAAGTGCTCCTTAACATGGTACTCCTTTAATACTGAGACAGTTTCAAGTCATATCAGGCAAACTACTTTATCCTTGTTTAAAGGAAATATTCAGTAGTCCATTTATCATTAAAGACACGGTGCTCTGCAACTTTTCATTTCTTTGAAACAGCACTTTCTTTTGCAGACATATTCTTAAGCTTTTATAGTCTGAACTTAGACAAAGTAATTTTTAAATCAGTATAAGTTTTTCGTAGCTTTTATGACTTCCTGGCTGTTGTGACTCCTTCCGGGCTTGGTCGAGCGCACGTCCGTGCATGCTTGCTGCCGGCCTCTGTCCAGTAGGCTCCGGCCTGCTGCGTCGCCCCACCTCCGTGCTTTGCCGGCCCAGCCTCCTCTCACTCGCATTGCCTCGCCAGCTGCCGCCGTGTTTCTCCACCGCCACTCGCCGCTCACGCCGCCACTACACCGCAAGGGACGGGTGCTCCCCCCACTCTAAGAGCAGGTACCCATTTGTCTATTTGCCCTTAACGGGCTTTCGAGCCGCTGGGTGGGCGTGTACACCTTAAAAAAATATTTGTACTTTAATATATATTGTTTAGCATGGCCAGCCCTTGCCCAGAGCCTCCCCAGTTTTTGTCAAGGGCTGGCCATGGCCAGGCTGCCCTTCCCCAGGACAGGTTGGTGGCCCACCCCTTTTCCCCTGCACCATCAGCCATGGTGCCGCCCTCCCCTCCCTCCATGAGCTTCAGACTGAGCTGAGCTCCAGCGTACCACCTTCAAGCTGCTCATCCAGTACGGCCGCTCCAGCCAGCTACAGGTGGATGCCCCTAGTTCCCCCCCCCCCCCCCGCACACCCCCGTCGACCCTATTTCCCCCCCCCCCCGTCCCCTCTCTTGCCCTGCATTTATTTCATGGAAGATTCCTTACAACTCATGGCGACCCCATGTTGCTTAAATTAATTAATTAAAGATCTAACTACAGGGCTGCTTTAAATTATATGCAGGGTGTACAGGGGTCATTTCATAGAAAAAGAGGTGCAGGAGCTCCTGCATATGCCACACACCCTGACATCACCGGAAGTGTGTCAGAAGGCAACACCCACCACTCAGGCTCCACTGGACTGTTTTGGATTGCTAGCTATTGGGGAGGGAGGAGGAATGTGCAGATCTGTCATCGCAGAGGAGGGAGAGCTTGTACCTGAAGGCGGGATGAGGGGGGTGGGCTCCTGTGTTTCCTCTAAGCTGAGTTAGTGTGAGCTAGTTCACAATTTTTTAGCCTCCAGCTCACAATTTTTTGTCTCAGCTCAGGAAGGACAAGCTGATTAATGCAGTAGCCAGATTGCTCACTCATAACTTTAATGTCAGTAGCTCACAAGGTTGAATTTTTGCTCACAAGACTCCACAGCTTAGAGGGAACACTGGTGGGCTCTGCAACTTACCTGGCTGCTTCTTGCTCCTCATGGCCCGACTGAGGGCTGCTGGGAGCAGGGGGCGGGGCTTGTTGCATGTGCCCACCCCATGAGCTCCTGACTCCTAACTGCCGGAGCTCCGCTCCTGTGCGCTCCTACAGGAAATGACCCGAGGGTGTACCTACACACCACTGCCCGCCAGCCAAGCCTTAATCATGAGAAGCAAAATGGCAGCCAGGAGGACGGAAACTTGGCTGAAGGAAGATGTGGGAAGGGGAATCCCATAAGCTTCCCTGCTAAGAGAGTACTCCTTCCCTCTCAACCCAAGGGGCCACTCACTGGCTCCTGCAGTCACAGTTGGAGTGGGTAGGGGAGGAGAGGCAGAAGCAAGCAAGGTAAGAAGTCAGAGCAACCAGCTCTTGTTGAGGAAGGAAGGATGCTTTTGCCTGCAGCAGCAACCTCACCAGTAACCTTGGAAGCCACTTGGAGGAGCCTTGATGGGTGGAGCCTATAGAAATGTTCAGTATGCAAAACACTTTGTATCCCCCCCTTTTTTTTGCAAGAGTACCACCAGCCCTTTTCCTGTCCTTTTCCTGCCTTCTTTGCAAAAGCAGGCCAGAATCTCCTGTATCCATCCACACCGCTGCTTTATCTTCCTTACACACATATGTAGCCTTCAACATGGTAACACATTGAGAGGGGGAGTGAAAAAGCTGAGTGGTATGGGTACCTGAGCTTTGCTGGCAAGCAAAACACCCAGAATGGCCAAAATGCTAGTGTGGAGGATAATACAAAGAGGGGACTGACAGAAGGAATTGTGGAGATCAGAAGAAACAATGTTGCTATGGTGTTTTTTTGCAAGAAAGCGACAGGAAGGAGAGCAGTTCGATGGTGCCTCTTGAGGCAGGAAGAAGTGTGGGTCTGAGAGAAAATGCTTTGAGGGTTATAGCAGCAGACAAGCAGGTTGGAGGGCCGCACAGAAAGAGCTCAGGGGCCACATGCGGCCCACGGGCTGCAGGTTGGAGACCCCTGGACTAGGTGAAAAGAGGTGCTCTTGGCAGTGGCTCCAAGCTATTTTTCCAGAAGCAAGCCTGGGTGACAGGACACTTTTTGGTTCTTGGTTAATAGGTTAATAGACCTGCTTAGTTCACTCCTAGACTGGGGCGGGCTCTTGGTTAATAGGTTAATAGACCTGCTTAGTTCACACCTAGACTGTCCAGGGCTGCATGCTATCAGCTATTACGCTATTGTTGGTGTTCACAACTGGATTGGCTTGTCCACACAGGAAAATCCAGTTAGATGTGATTAATGCAACAATATCACAATTCCCAGTGTTGTGTAGATACAGTCCAAGTCAGCTGCTGGGCATTCATTTGGTAGCCAGCTGGGTCTTGAAATTTAATTCAGAGTAGGAACATTCATACACACTTCACAAACCACATTTGACCCACGTGCCACTACGATTCCAGTTCGTGATCACATAGCAAATGCCACTGTATTAAGAACGGGCAGTCAACATCTGATTGTTTGTTAAAATGAACACCGGAAAAATTTTCTTCAGAAACCTCATTTCCATTCACAGGTCTCCCTAGATGCCAGCAAGAGGAGCCAGAACGTAGGTGCCAAGTCAGTGTTCTCATCCAAAACGAGACGGGAGTTGCCAGTCAATATCAAGGACAGAGTTCCTTCTCCTTGTGAGTGATGATATCTTACCAGTTTGGACCCCATTAATGTGTATTTATATTTAGGATTTTTGGCTCCAATGTGCATCACTTTGCACTTGGCCACAGTGAACCTCATTTGCCATGTTGATGCCCACTCACTCATCCTCGACAAATCCCTTTGGAGTGCCTCACAATCCTCCCTGGTTCTCACCACCCTGAACAACTTCATGTCATCTGCAAATTTAGCCACTTCACTGCTTACTCCCAACTCCAAATTGTTAATAAACAAGTTAAAAAGCATTGGACCGAGTACTGATCCCTGTGGTACCCCATTGCTTACCACCCTCCACTGAGAAAATTTCCGATTTATACTCACTCTCTGTTTCCTATTAATTAGCCAGTTTTTGATCCACAAGAGGACTTGTCCTTTTATCAAAAGCTTTCTGGAGGTAAAGGTAAACAACATCTATTAGGTCCCCCTTGTCCACATATTTGTTCTCTCCCTCAAAAAACGTTAACAGGTTAGTGAAACAAGATCTTCTCTTACAGAACCCATGCTGAGTCTGTCTCAATAGTTTTTGTACATCTTGTGCCTACTAATTCTTTCCTTAATAACAGTTTCCACCAACTTACCCGGTGTCGACGTCAGAATGACTGGCCTGTAATTTCCCGGATCTCCTCTGGAACCCTTTTTAAAGATGGGACATTAGCTACCTCAGGAATGGAGGCAGATTTTAATGAAAGATTACATATTTTTGTAAGGAAACCCACAAGTTCACATTTGAGTTCTTTCAGAACTCTTGGATGTACGCTATCCAGGCCTGGTGATTTATCAGTTTTTAAGTTGTCTACCAGTCATAGGACCTCCTCTCTCCTCACCTCAATCTGACTCAGGTCTTTCAACACCCCTCCTGAAATCAGTGGTTCTGGAGTGGGCAAGCACTTCTCATCTTCCACAGTGAAGACAGAGGCAGAAAATGCACTTAGCTTCTCAGCCATTTCTCTATCATCCTTCAGTACTCCTTTCACCGCTTGGCCATCCAAGGGCCCCACTGCCTCCCTTGCTGGTTTTTTGCTATATGCTCCTCATATTCCCTTTTTGCCTGCCTGATCACAGATTTGCATTTTATTTGCCACAGTCTGTGTTCCCTTTTATCAACCTCACTGAGACTAGCTTTCCACTGCTTAAAGGAATCCTTACCTTTTACAGCTTCCATTACTTTGTTAACTATGCAGGCTTTTTTCTATACCTATTTGCGCCTTTCCTAACCTGCGGTATATAATTTTTCTGAGCTTCTAGGATAGTAGTTTTAAATAGTTTCCAAGCTTCCCCAATGGTTTTGACATTTTCTACTTTTCCTTTCAGCTTCCTTCTCGCATGTCCCCTCATATCAGAGAAGTTACCCCTTTTAAAGTTAAAAGGGGTTGTGTCAGTCTTTTTGGGCAACTCCCTATTTATACAAATGTTAAACTCACTAACAATATGGTCACTGTTCCCAAGCGGTGCAATCATTTTTACATCTCTAACCAGGTCTTGGGCATTACTTAGGACCAAATCCAGGATCGCCTCTCCCCTGGTAGGTTCTGTGACCATCTGTTCCATAGCACAGTCATTGAGAGTGTATAGAAACTCAGTCTCTTTTTCCTGACTTGAACGCATATTGAGAAGGTTACGTTGGAGGTCCTGGCCTTGAGTTTCCTGCCTAGCAGCCTAAATGTTTCCTCCAGGACCTCACGACTGCATTTCCCCACATCATTGATGCAAACATGTACCACAACCACTGTCTCCTCCCCAGCACTATCTACCAGCCTATCTAGAACACATGTAATGTTCACTACCTTCACACCAGGCAGGCAAGTCACCATATGGTCAGTACATGGGTTTGCCACCCAGCTGTCTGCCTGCCTAAGGATCGAATCACCAACTACCAAGAGCCTCCTGTCAGGGCCCTGGTCAAATCACTCTTCACACACACTTCTTTAGTTGAAAGTTTTATTGGAAGATATGAGATGTTTAGGGAATGACTTCTTTTGTCAGAACTGAGGTGAAAAGGTGGGAAAGATGCATATAGTTACGATCACACATTCCATTCATACATGTCAGCAATCTATTCAGATCATGGGATTTAGGGCCCACCTCTAGCTAATCAAAGATGTTTCTTCAAGGATGTCTTCCAGTGTGAAACGATGTCTTGTTGGGGCTTCATGGTAGACCTCCAACAGCAAGCAGTCTACTTCTACAGATACACATTCGTGCTCACTCTTACTCCCCTTCCCTTCGGAATGCGGTGGCAAGTGAGGGTAGTTGATAAGACCTCTAAAATATACTCTAAGGAGGAAAAGGGTAAGCTAGGTTAAAGCAGGGAAAGATAGATGAGGGGATCATAAACAACAAGCTCATAGATACATATGATCAATCAACCCGAACCTGACATGCTGCCCCCCCAAGCCTCTGGTTTATGAGGGTGTAAGTGATGGAACTGACTGATTAGGCAAGCAGCTTTTACATGCTTAGCAAGAACCCACTCATTATGCTGAGGCCCAAATTCTCTCCACTTGACCAAGTACTGTAGTTGGCCCCAGGACATTCGGGAATCAAGGATAGCGTCCACTACTTGGTGGAGTTGACCATCTATCAGAAGAGGTGGTGGAGCTGGTGGATGAGTACTCCAGGGTGAGGGTCTGGAGTCCCTTTTCAAGAGGCTGAAATGAAACACGGCATGAATTGAACGAAGATTCTTAGGGAGATCTACCTCAACCGCTACCTTGTTAATCACTCGCACCACCTTGAAGAGTCCCACATATTCCCATCCCAGTTTCCTTCTGGTTTGCAAACCTTTGAGATCTTTGGTTGATATATACACCGAGTCCCCCGGGGATAAGTCTCACTCGGGGCTGTGTTCGCCATCTGCATATCGTTTATTGTCCTCTTTAGGTTTAGCTAGTGTTTTTTGCAATCAGTCCCAATTCTTGGTCACGTTTGACCACCACATCTGTGCATCCCCTTTAATTGGTTCATAGCCATGAACTGCCTTGAAAGGAGACATCCCTATCAAACTGTGCAGCGAGGTATTGTAACTGTACCCAGTGAAAGGCAATAAAGGTACCCAATCATTTTGTTGATAGTTAACGTAGCAATGCAAAAACTGTTCCAGTATTTGATTGGTATGCTCCGTTTGGCCATCAGTTTCAGGATGGTAACTACTGCTCAAGCCCCTTTCCACCCCCAATAGGGACATTAATTCCTTCCAGAATTTAGCAACGAATTGAGTTCCGTGGTCGGATATGACCTTCTTTGGAATTCTGTGTAATCTGATCACGTGTTGTAAAAACATAGTGGCCAGCTGCTTGGCCATGGGGATGGTCTTGCAAAGAACAAAATGCGCTTGCTTCAAAAATAGGTGTCCGGGTCGTTAGCCAGGTGACACCACACAAGGCTTCATAAGAAGATAAGTGTTTATTGATGGATCCAGAACTAATGATCACATATACAGCTTGTGTCAGGAATAGCCTTTGGTATAGGGGCCTCTGACTTATAGTGAAATCAAACATCCCCCCAAATGAGCAGAAGTCAATGATTATACTTCGCACATGCAGCAAAGCAAGCAAGCGGCAAAGCCAGCAAAAGCCGTTGGGTTCCCAGCCGAGTAATTGCAGCTGTAGACTCCAAGGTCATGCCTGAGATAACACACAGTGGCTGGACAGTGTAGAGCTGAGAAGGAGGAGAAGAAACCCCCCTCCACATTCCAGATCCATGACAGAGCTACCTGACATCCTACCCCTCCCAATGACCCCTCCCATGTTTCTCCGGAAAGTGCTGGTGGAAGCTTTTAAGAAGGCGGGGGGCGGAGACATGTTCTTCTGCCACCCATTTTCTGTGTTGTGGCCCAAAGTCCTTCCATTCAATCAAATAAAACAGTTTTTTACGCTTCATCTTAGAGTCCAAGATATCAGCAATTTCATGATGCGGTTCGCCTTGCAAGAGCAGGGGAGGGGGGCTGGGTTGCTGCGGTCGCCACACATTTGGCCCGGGATCACGGTGGAGAAGGCTGAAATGGAAAATGCAATGCAAATGTCTCGGGTTCTTAGGCAATTCAAGTTCCACAGCCACCTCATTGATCTTACGGACAATTTAAATGGCCCCACAAATTTCCACTCCAATTTCTGACTGGGACGCAGCCCTTAAAATGTTTTTGGTAGATGCATAGATGGAGTCCCCTGGTTGGATGTCCCAGCAATCAGACCGTTTCTTATCAGCCTGAACCTTGTAGGCTTGTTTAGCAGCGTCCAAAGTCTTACACAATACTGGCCAGGCGTTTTTCAGGCACTGGCACCATTCCCCCACTTCCCCCAATGGGAGAGGATCGTCCGACAGGAATGGGAGAGGCGGGGCCTCATAACCATAAACCGCCATGAAAGGAAGACACCCCAGTGGATGAATGACAGGCATTATTATAACAAAATTCAGCGGGGGAAGGAGCCCCTCCCAATCATCCTGTTGAAAGCTAGTGAAACACCAGAGGTACTGTTCAAGGGTTTGTTTGACACGTTCCATTTGCCCATCAGTCTCAGGGTGGTAAGCGCTACTGAGCCCACGTTCCACCCTCAACAGTTTCATCAGTTCACCCCAAAATTTTGAAACAAATTGCGTTCCGCGGTCGGAGATTATCTTCCACGGCAAAGTATGGAGGCGGAAGATGTGTTGGAGCAAAGCCTTGGCCAGGAGGCGGGCCGTTGGTAGCGACTTAAACAGGATAAAATGAGCCTGTTTCAAAAACAGATCCACTACTACCCAGATTACAGTTTCCCCCTTGCTAGGGGGTAAATTCATGATGACGTCCATAGAAATGACTTCCCATGGCCTCCCCGGGGTGGGAAGAGGTTGCAATAGTCCTGGAGGCTTCCCCAGTTGAGGTTTGCACGTAATGCAGGTTTGGCATGACTGAACAAAGAGGGAGCGATCCTTCCACATTCCAGGCCACCAGAATTGCCGTTGTAGCAAGTGCATTGATTTGACAATCCCCAAATATCCTGCTTGTTTCGTGCCATGGATGGTGGCCATAATTTCCTCTCTTAAGGAAACTAACAGTTTTTGGCCACGATACCAGCAGCCGTTGGCATGTTTCTCAACCTCCCCCTCCTTTTCTAATTCAGCGCGGTCAGCATCAGAAAGGGCGGAGGCAAACTTTATTTCCCAACTAGAGTCAGTCACAGGGGTTTTTTGGGCTTTTGCTTGGCAGCGCGTCAGAACCGTCCCTCCCAATTGTGAAGGCATGAACATGGAATCGAGTACCCCCTCCCATTGGCTGTTGTGCTGTGGGAGGCAGGACAGGGTATCGGCCAAAGAGTTAGATTTCCCTGGGAAATGGTGCAAGGTGAAATTAAACTTGGAAAAGAAATCAGCCCATCGGAGCTGTTTAGCATTCAGATTTCGCAGCGTGCGCATCACCTCCAAGTTTTTATGGTCAGTCCACACTTCAAACGGGACCCTCGCCCCCTCCAACCAGTGTCTCCAGGTCGAGAGCGCTAATTTGATAGCTCCCGCCTCCTTGTCCCAAACCGACCAATTACGCTCAGTGTCATTAAATTTCCGAGAGGCGTAGGTGAGGAGATGGAGTTTCCCATCCTCCCCTTCTTGCAAAATGGCACCACCCATAGCAACATCCGAGGCGTCAACTTGCACAATGAACTTTTTTAGTTCTTTTGGGTGAGCCAGCACGGGCTCTGAGGTGAAGAGGGCTTTGAGATGATCAAACGCCTCTTGGCATTTGTTAGTCCAGTTCATCTTAGCCCCAGGGCGAGTTCACTCCGGACCCTTCCCCTTAGTCCTTAATAGATCCGTGAGCGGTAAGCTCATCTGAGCAAAGTTCACCAGAAAGGACTGGTAAAAATTTGCGAACCCGAGGAATACTTGTAGTTTCCTCCAGGTTCCAGGGGGTTCCCACCCCACCACATCCCGAACCTTAGCTTCAGGGGGAAATGTGGTAACCCAGGTAGTCTATCTCAGTGCAGTGAAACTCACACTTGGATAGTTTGGCAAACAGTTTGTGCTTGTGTAACGTTTGGAGGACTTCCCGCACTAGCTCAATGTGGGAAGGTTTATCAGGGGAATAAACAACAAGCTCATAGATACATATGATCAATCAACCCGAGCCTGACACCCCCCTCCCTCTCTGCTAGGGGATGGTTCCTTGGTGCGAAAAGATACCCGTTCTCCAGCTGAAGAAGAGGTCCTTTCTGAGGGCACATTCCCCTTATCCACAGCATGGTGCCCTGTTTCGTCTCGACCCTCATGCTCCCTGGCAGCAGCAGGGCTGCCATATTCAGAGTGGGACATATCTAACAAGTCCCTAAGAGTCTTCTCCATGCACCTAACTGACTGTCTCTGCTTCTCTAGGTCTGCCACCTTGGCCTCAAGGGAGCAAACTCATTCGCTGAGAACCAGGAGCTCCTTGCACCGGACACACACACAAGACTTCTGTCCAGATAGTCATACATGTGACACCGTGCAAAACACTGGATAGCCCCCAACCCCCTGCTGGCATTCTGGCTTCATAATTGCTTTTAAAATATAATTATATATAATCCCCCTTTTAAAACCTTTTGTATTTATGTGGTTCTCCTTGTAGAAGTCTACTTACCCTACTGGGAACCCAAGGAGACTAGGGCCCTGGCTTTCTGGCTTTTCTCGGGCTTCTTACAGAGTCCCTAGTCTAGGAGTCCCTAGGCTAAGAGCCACAGGCCAAGAGCCCTTTGGCTCATGTCAGAAGCTCATGTCTCTGGCAAGGTGCTGCCTTAAATAGAAGCTTCCCCCAGCAGAGGGTGTGGCCAGCAGCTATTCAAATTCACCCAGGCACTCAATTACAATCAAACAATGACGCTTTCACACCCTATCTCAAGCAGCCAGGACTCTGCAACAACTCACAACTCACCCACACACTCCCAAAACACATTCCCCCCACACAGTACCATCTCAGCTAAATCACCTCAGCTGAAAGTAAATAAAAAACACTCACCCCTCTAGCAGCTCTATCTCCTGCTCCTTCTCAGAGCTCAGCTGGGTCAGCCTGTTTTGTTCAAAGGCGGTTATCCCCAGTGTGTGTCAGCTATGCTGCCATATAGTTTATGGGCTCGGGTTTGCTTTCATGACGTGTGTGCCAGTTGCTGCCGCATTCCTTCCTTTTCGCTTCTCCTCCTTGTTATCACTGACCTTGTAGCCAGCCTGTATAGTGTCTTCCCATCAATTAACCGTGAGACTAGTTTCGTTTCTCAGCCTCGGCTCTAACTGCCTTGGTCCTTGCTGTACTCCCCCGACCTCCCCTCACACGTGAAATTGGTGAGGGAAGTGCTACAGATGTTGCACAAGCACAAACTCTTTGCTAAACTCTCCAAATGTGAGTTTCATAAGTCGGTCATTAACTTTTTCGGGTATAGGATCTCAAACAAGGGCTTGGAAATGGACCCAGGGAAGGTCCACGATGTACTTGGGTGGGAGGCCCCCCGCACACACCACCAACTCCAGTCATTCCTCAGATTCTCGGATTTCTATCGAAATTTTCTCCCCAACTTTGCCCAGATCAGCTTACCCCTCACTGACTTATTAAAAACAAAAGGGAAAGGTCCAGAGATGACCAAACCGGGTGCTTAGCTTTGGTGGACGGAGGAATGCCAGGAGGCATTTGACTGACTTAAGGCATTATTCATGTCAGAACCGGTGCTTGCACACCCGGATGAAAATAAAAAGTTCATCGTCCAAGTCGACACATCAGACGTGGTGATGGGGGGGGGATCCTGCAGGAGGGGGGTGATGGGTTGTTACACCCCCTGGCATATGTCTCCCGTAAGTTTAACGAGACCGAACGCAATTGGTCGGTTTGGGACAAGGAGGCGGGAGCGATCCGATTGGCACTCTCGACATGGAGACATTGATTGGAAGGGGCCCGGGTGCCGTTTGAGGTCTGGACAGATCATAAGAACCTGGAAATGCTCAAGATCCCCTGTAATCTTAATGCCAAGCAGCTACGGTGGGCCGATTACTTTTCCAAGTTTCAGTTCACGTTGCACCATTTCCCGGGCTCTGCGAATTCACTGGTGGATGCACTATCCCACCTCCCACAACATGACAGCCAAAGGGAGGTGGTACTAGACTCTATGTTCACGCCCTCGCATCTTGGGGGGGTGGTGACGCCTCGCAGCCAAGCAGCCTCCTCCCCTCCGGACCATATCTCCAGACACGACTCCACCCCTCCTATTCCTCCGGGCGGGGCGGCTTGGAACGCCAGGTTTGCCTCCGCCTTTTCGGATGCCGACAAAGAGGAGGTGGAAAATGTCGGGAGGGTGGAAAGGAAAGTGGATGGTTGCTGGTACCGTGGCACAAAACTGTGCCCAAATCATGGTGAGGGGAAGTGCTTCCAGCGGTTCACGGCTCCAAACTCGCAGGGCACTCTGGTTTTGTAAAATCACTGCACCTGTTGCAAAGACAATTTTGGTGGCCTCTTATGTGAAAGGATTTATCTTTGTTTGTTCAGTCTTGCCAAACTTGTGTCATGGGTAAATCCCGCCCAGGCAAGACTCCGGGATTGCTGAAACCTCTCCTGACCCCGAGCCGCCCCTGGGAGGGGATCTCTATGGACTTTATCATGGATTTACCCCCTAGTAAAACCATGACAGTCATTTGGGTGGTGGTTGACCTGTTTTCCAAGCAAGCCCGCTTTATCCCATTTGCATCCTTGCCCACTGCCAAGGCTCTGGCAAAGGGCTTTATGCAACACATTGGTGCGCCTCCACACGCTCCCGGGCAAGATTATCTCTGACAGGGGGACGCAATTTGTTTCCAAGTTTTGGGGGGAATTGTTGAAACTTATGGGGGTTGAACGGGCCATGAGTAGCGCTTATCATCCAGAGACTGATGTACAGACCAAACGAGTGAATCAGACTTTAGAACAATATTTGTGTTGTTTCACCAATTACCAGCAGGATGATTGGGTAAACTTACTTCCCCTGGCTGAATTTTGCTATAATAATACGTGTCACTTCTCTACGGGAATGTCCCCATTCAAAGCGCTCTATGGCTATGACAGTCCCTCATTGCCTTTTCTTGAGGGAGTTACCTTGGGCCCGGGGGATACTGCGCAATGGTGTCAACAACTTCAAGACTCTTAGCCTTTATTGTGTAAAACATTGGAGATGGCTAAAGAGGCTTACAAGGCTCAGACTGACAAGAGAAGGGTGGAGGGATGGACTCTGCAGCCTGGGGACTCGGTGTATGTATCAACAAAAAACAAGGTGTTGAGACCCAGCCGCAAACTGGGTTGGAAATTCATTGGCCCGTTTAAAGTCAAACGCTTGATCAATGAGGTCGCCGTGGAACTTGACCTTCCTAAGATCATGCACAATATCCATTCTGTGTTTCATTTCAGCCTCCTGAAACGGGACCCAGGCCCAAGCCCATGGCAGCCAACAAAACCCGTACCCCCTCCTATCATGGTGGAGGGCGGAGAATTTTTTGAGATCTCAAAGATCCTGGACTCTAAAGTGAAACGTGACAGACTGTTTTATTTGGTAGAATGGTTGGACTTTGGACCCCAGCACCGTGAATGGGTGGAAGTAGGGGATGTTCGGACCCCAAGGCTCTTGCAAGAGTTTCAGCGGGAATTCCCGGGGAAACTGGGAGATCTCCCAGGAAGTCCGGGAGATTGTTCTTTGGGTGGGCAGAATGTCACCTATGCTGCCATATAGTTTATGGGCCTGGGTTCGCTTTCATGACCTGTATGCCAGTTGCTGCCGCATTCCTTCCTTTTCGCTTCTGCCCCTCGTTATCACTGACCTTGTAGCCAGCCTGTGTAGTGTCTTCCCATCAATTAACTGTGAGACTAGTTTCATTTCCCAGCCTTGGCTCTAACTGCCTTGGTCCTCTTTCCCGCCCGCAGGAGTCAGGCCAATTGGCCCATAGGTGTGTGTGGGGGTGCTTTTGAATACCCTATATATCTCTCAGCTTTCTATGATGTAGTTATTCCTAATAGTGCCTGTGTTTATGCTACCATAGTGCTAACAATAAAGTAAAACCTTCGAAGAAGCGTGTGCTCTGTTGTTTGACCGTGGGTCCTGACAGTGTGTTGCCCATGGGTGTTATGGCTCCCACTTACTTCTTCCTCAAAAGAAGCCAGTCCTGCCCCCCCCCCCCCAGTGGATGCTTCAGAACCCAGGAACCTTTGCGTCTTCAGGGGGCACCTGTTTGGAAACAACTGCCTCCATCATAGGAGGACACTTGGGTTGGAGCCTCCTAAGCTTTTGTAGGCCCTCCCAATTTTTTGTGACTGGCCCTGGCCCTCCTGACAGCCATTTTGTGCACACGGTTTCAACAAGGTTGGGGATGTCTGTTCAAAGTATCCACTGTGCACTAGTTTATCATTAGAGGGCAATTTTGCAGTGCAAGACTTGGATAAGCCAATTTTGGTGACAGTTTCCATATTTGTTTTAAATTTAGGTCATTACCAAATTAATGACTCTTTCATCCGGCAGTCACCTGCAGTACTGATGTCCTGCTTCAAGTCTAGAACTACTCGTGAAACCAAAACAGAGACCCTGAGCCCAGGGCCTGCAGCCTATCAGCACACGGGGAGCCCCATTCCAGTACGGCGGAAGGTCCTTGGCGTGTGAGTTCTGACCTGCATTACTGATGTGAGCAGAAGAGGTGTACCCATGCCCCAAAGAGTCGGCATCAAGACTCTTTTAAAAGAAAAATATCTGGTCCTGATGCATTGTAAAAGGTGGGGCGTTCTTCATCTGAAGGTATTAAAAATAACAGTGGAGGGAACATTTTAACTTATTTAGAAGTTTCTTGGGGCAGAGACCTACTTTTTTTTGCTGTGTCACTCTAGACCAGAGCACCATGTACATTGAAGGCAAAGCCTTGGTGGCATAGGGTTCAGAGAGTCGGACTAAGATCTAGGAGTCCTGGGTTATGCTGTAGAAGCTCTCAGTGTGATGTTAGGACAGCCACTCTTAGCCTATCCAACCTCCCAGAGTTGCAATGAGGATAAAATGGAGGGGAGAACAATGTTGTAAATGGCTTTGGCTTCCTATTGGGGAGAAAAGCAGCCTGTAAATAAATAAACTTCAAAAGTAACTAATAAAAACATTACAGTATTACAAGGCACTCAAAGGCATTCTAGTTCTGAGTTCATGGGAGGAGCAGGAAACATTAATTTGGGGAAACAATCAATTAATTAATTATGGCAAGTTCACTTTTCAAGAAGACAGAGACAGCAATGCTAAAGAAAGACAGCCTGCAGTCACATATGACCTTAAAAGGAACTAAAAGCTGCCATTATTCTGTGCGGAGAGGACAGGAGGTGTCACGCTATACCTCTATGGCAGCAGTCCCTAGTTGGGGGCAGGGGATCCCCCAGTTTTGCAGGCTTTTACCCACTGCTGGCAGCTGGCCATCAAAAGGAAACCCCCCCCCAAAAAAACAGTGACATCACCGGAAATACACACGACATGCCTACTTCACCCAGAAGTGACGTAGCCACATTGGTGACGTCTGAGAGGTGATGCTCTGGTTTTTAGGCAAAACTCTATGGTTTGAGGCTGATTTTACCATAGAGTTTTGCCCAAGAAACAGAGCATTGCCCCCAACATTACCGATGTACCTATGTTACTTCTGGGTGATGTAGGCACGTTCTATGCCAACACTTCCTGCGCCTGGAACGTCCCCCCCCATCTCCCCCACTGGTGTTTCTGATGGAACTGGCAACCTCCTGCACCAGGAAAGGTGTTGGTGGGCACCATGGTGCCCGTGGGCACCACGTTGGGGACCCCTGGTCTATGGTAAAAGCCTTTGAGGGCTTTCAGTTCATTTCAGTGGAACAATATCAGTAAGGGCTGGGTTCAGACTCTCCTGCCTGCCTGCCTTGATTTCTTTCTGATTTCAGTTGTGTAGGTCCGAAGGTGGCTGGCTGCTCAGTAATGAGAGAAAGGCGCTCTGCCCATTCTCAGAAGCACCTTTTATTATAACTCCATGCAGGGTTTTTTTGTAGAAAAAGCCCAGCAGGAACTCATTAGCATAATAGGCCACACCCAACAGCAGAAACTCATTCGCCTATTAGGCCACACCCCCTGACAGCACAGCTCATTGACATATTAGGCCACACCCCCATGTTACCAGAAGTGTGGTTATCCAGCCACACCCACCTTTTGCTTGTTATTCTGTTTACCTTGTTTGTTGTCAAAACCCAGGGCCTATTTTGTAGCAGGAAGGCCTTGGCATGTTAGGCCACACGCCCCTAATGTAGCCAATCCTAATGAGTTCCTGCTGTTGGGTGTGGCCTATTATGCTAATGAGTTCCTGCTGGGCGTGGCCAACTTGGGAGCCAGCTGGAACTCTGTTTCTGTGCGTTCCTGCCGAAAAATAGCCCTGACTCCATGTAGGTTTACCAACCTCCAGATGAGGCCTGAAGAATTCTCTGAGTTACCACTGATCTTGAGACTACACAGATAAGTTTCTCTGTCCATAACTGAGCTGCAATATGGGAACAGTGGAAGGTAAAAAAAAAAATTAGGGAGCCAGACTTGCAGGAGTCCCAGCTGCATTATGGCAAGGAAGAAAGTGAATATTTACTTTCATCTAGTAAGGAGCCTCACTTCCCTGGTCATGTGTGCGCAGTCCCACCCACCCACACGCACGCACGCACGCACCCTTCATGCTGAGGTCTAATAGATCTAACTATCAGTCAGTTACTCAACCAAGCCATTTTTTATGGCAACCGGTCCTGTAAACAGCCATGTTGGTTTGCTTGAGATAAGATTAAGATCTACCTTTTTTTCATTCCTGCCCCTGTGCTCCTCATAGCTGGAGCCCTCTGCACGTGGTCAGGGGTATCTTTACTACATCTCATGTCTTTTTCTAAATACAGGTCTTTGTAGAGGAAGAGGGAGGGGGAACTGGCACGGGCTTAGCATGTAATAAACCAACATGACTTAGGGAAGATGTAAATCAAGCCTGACGGGGCAAAGGAACATCCATCTGTGTTGGCAGAAAATACCAGACCTATCAGCCCCGTGGAGGCTAATCCAACTCCCATTTATGTCAAGGTGATTAATGCCTCTGGGGCCAGAGCAGCAGCTGGTGCAAAGCCATCAACTCCAGCAGGGAGTCAAGACCAGTTTGTCTTGGATCAGTCCCATGGATTTCAATGTGTCCCTTCCAGTTTATTCTCACCAAAGTCCCCGGGCTGCAGCTTTCAGCCAGAACAGGACTAGACTGGTCAGAAAATACTCATCCCGTTGTCAGTCTTCCCTATTGACTTGGTTGGACTTGGTGTGATGGGTGTTGCAGCAGAGTTAACTTGGCTGCACCAGCTCCAATTCAGGAAGAAAAAGTAAGAGAGACTGATATGCAATCATTCTCTTTACCAAACACAAAAGGTGCTGGAGACAGAGCTGAATTTAAGCAGAAGCTAAGCAAGCTACAGTTTAGGACCTCAAGTAGTGAGGGTCTATCAAAATGCAAAAAACAAAACAAAAATTAAATTACTATTTTTGGTAATGGTATGGAGCCCCTTGAACTTGTTATAGTTTAGGGTCTTAGCATGTCCTAATCTGGCCTGGCTGGAAGAGGCGGCTACCACCACCACAAAGGGTGCACACTATATGCTCCACAATAGCACATGCACGGCCTATCTTAGTGGTGCACACACTGTATTCCTAGAAAGAAGAGCAGGTTTTTATACCCCACTTTCCTCTACCTCTACCTTTGAGGAGTGGTTTACAATCACATTCCCTTCTTCTCCCCACAACAGGCACCTTGTGAGATAGGTGCGGCTGAGGAAGTTCTGAGAGAACTGTGACTGACCTAAGGTTACCCAGCATGCTTCATGTGGAGGAGTGGGGAATCAAACCAGGACCGGTTATCCTGACTAGAGTCTGCTATTCTTAACCACTACATTACACTGACTTTGGGGATTCTTGGAAGCTTACCAAGGGTATCCTCAATATAAGTCTACTAGGAAAAAGGCTCGTTGTGGAAATAAATACAACGACCTCTAGAAAGAGGCTCTGGGCGGGTGCCCCGGCCTTGGACACTCAGTGTCAATGTGCTGTGGCGATCTCAGCAGGGTTAATGACACTGAGTCCACAATTTTCTCCAGAGGAACTGATCTCTGCTACCTAAAGAACAGTTGTAATTTTGAGTGATCTCCAGCCCTCACCTGGAGATTGGCAACAATGGTTCCCAAGAAGGGAATGGTTGGTTTGTAGGGTGGAGTCTATGGCTTTGTACCTGTCCAAGGTCCCACGCCTCCTGAAACCTCACCCTCTCTTTGGCTCCATCCCTCACATCTCCAGGAATTTCCCACCTGGAGTTGGCAACCCTATCTCCTTCCCAGCCAATCATCAACCTACCTTTATTTTCCCCTCACTCTTCAGCTTTCCACCCCCTACACACCTGCAGCCTCTCCCGTGCTCTGAAGCCTTGACTGCTACGTCACATTGGCTGTCATACGGGGGCCACCTCAGCAGCATATAAGGATACAGAGCCCACCCTTTTCTCCAGGGGAACTGATCTCTGCCATCTGGAAAGCAGTTGTAATTCTGAGTGATCTCCAGCCCTCACCTGGAGATTGGACACATTTTACCTCAGAACAGCAATCAAGTCGCATATGCAAACGACCTCTGTGTTCTGAGGCAGAGGCCAATGAGGCTGCATATGCAAATAACCTCTGTGTTCTGACTGGCTATGGGGGGGAGGGGAACAGCAAACTGTTTAGAATGTTGGAGGCGAGACTCAAGCAATGCAGCCAGTGAATAGGGACAGATTCTGAGTGACACACCAGGGCGCCAACCAATTCCGGAGCTTATGGAATGTTCTAGAGAAGTGCCACCACCATTCGGCTTTTACATATAAGGGAGATTTATTATGGTGCATTCTAGGGTGCACATTTAGTTTACTGGGGACTATCCTGCACCCCATGCAAAATTGAGAATGTAACATATAACATTCAGCGCCAAGCAGATAAAGTGATGGATATTAGCACCCATACTTGGTCTGACTGAAGGCACTTTCCTTCGTGAAATAGAAAGGTTCTGCAGCAGACTCATGGGAGTTGTTTCCTTGGTGTACAAAGCAACATGGACATCATTTATAAGTAGGACAATCCCAGCCTCACCCCCGAAATACTTCAAACTAATCATCATAATTCCAAGGGAGCATCTGTGAAGCCATAACTTTAGTGGTAAACCCATAGCAGAAATGTATTCAGTGCCAATCAGATGCAGATATAACCTTCTAAGAACTAGGCTTAGTGGGGAATCTGCTGTTCTAGTATAGAGTAGAAACCAGCTTTGAACAGCTCCAAGTAAAAAAAGGGTGGCTGAATTGTGAAGCAACCCTCACCTTTTCTTGGAGCGGTGCAGAGCATTGATTGGCTCACCTGTCTGTCAGTCAGGAACAGGGTCAGCCCAAGGATTTTGGGTGCCCTAGGTTAGGATGCCCAAGCCATCAACCTGGGCTGTGGGAAGGTAGGAAGACGGTGCCCACCATCCTTGTCCCCGGTGACTGGGCAGCAGCAGCCAGCCCCCTCATCCCCCTGGGCTTCATGGGGGCAGGAAGATAGTGCCCACTCTCCTTCCCCCCTGCACTCTGGGGAGAAGCTGCTGGCTCTCCTTACAGAGGTGAGGAGGGCCAGGAGAACTGCCCTGCCCCCACCCCCAAGAGGGAAGGAAGGAAGGAAGGAAAGAGCAGGCTCTCTGCTGGCCACCCACTGGGGCCAGGGCTGCCTCCCAGGGTAGACCTCGATGCATAGGAGGGGCGGCAACAGGGCTGGTTGGTCCCCTTCCGCTATTGGTGCCCTGGACAATCACTTAGGGCTGCCTAGTGGACCCCTGATCAGGAAGCAACTTCCCCTCCCCTTGTCAGAGCAAATTCCATCTTGTTAAATAAATGGACAAAACAAAATAGTGAACAACAGGTGGAGTAGATACACACCCTAGCAGTTTGGGCTTAGCCAGTGTCCCTTGTGAACTGAGGGTGTGTCTGGTTGAAAACATGCCTCAAAACTCTGCAATGCACAGGGGGACTCTCTCAGCAGACAACTCAGTGTGGAAAGTGGCCTGAAAGTAGAAAATCTGAAATCTACAGTTCTGTTCTAACAGAGATCAGTGAGCTCCCTTCCAACAGTGCTGATCTCTTAGGTGATCAAGATGGCAGCTGAGTGATGTGCTCTTACAAGGTAAACACTCTGTGAGCCAGTTCACGTGTTATGAAGTCCACATGGTAGACGCATGGTGTGTCAATAGATGTAGTCGGGGAGGTCAGTGCTGGGAACTTAATCCCCAGGGACATGGGGACTTAGTTCAGATCAGGACCAGGGCTATTTTTGGGCAGGAACACACAGGAACGGAGTTCTGGCTGGCTCCTGAGTTGGCCACGCCCAGCAGGAACTCATTAGCATAATAGGCCACACCTAACAGCAGAAACTCATTAGGATTGGCTACATTAGGGGTCTGTGGCCTAACATGCAAATAAGTTCCTGCTACAAAAAAAGGCCCTGGGTTTTGACAACAATCAAGGTAAACAGAATAACAAGCAAAAGGTGGGTGTGGCTGGATGACCACACTTCTGGTAACATGGGTGTGTGTGGCCTAATATGCCAATGAGTTGTGCTATCAGGGGTGTGGCCTAATAGGCGAATGAGTTTCTGCTGTTGGGTGTGGTCTATTATGCTAATGAGTTCCTGCTGGGCTTTTTCTACAAAAAGAGCCCTGATCAGGGCCATGGTATATGCGAGACAGGGATTTAAGCACTTCCTGCTGCACTGTTATCCTGGACAGGAAAATGGCATGGGCCAGATGGCTTAAGCCCCCTTTTCCCAAGTGCCACAATCCTGATCTGAATTGGCCTGTGTGTACATGAATATTCTGAGCATGGCATTCCGGGTGTGTGTCTCATTGACAGGACCTTTTGTGGTCTTGTGGGGACATGTGTGGAGGTCATCACTCAGAAGGGGGAGGTTCCTGGTGAGTTTTAGGCTCACTGGTTTGAGCACCAATCTTTATCCTTCATTTCTATCCAGTTTTGATGGTTTGTAAAGCCATATTTGGCCTTCCAGATCCAATTGAATTGGGAGACCTATTAAAGGCATCCCCGCCTCTTCTGATGCTGAAATACATCCGGGGACACTGCTATGAATGTATCTACAAAAATAGTTGCTTGCCTTCCATTTTGCACCCAGTGGCACCCTACTGTAATTTGACGTGATGCTTCTTGGGGAATCTCTAATCTTTAGCTGCGACCTAACATGGCAGTCATTGGTTTTAAGCACACCCAACTCTGTTCTGAATTATGATAATGTACCATATAACGCAGGAGCTGCGGTGGCTCAAGTGGTTAAGATGCTGAACTGCAGGCTGGAAGGTCGGTAGTTCAGCAGTTCGAGACCCGAGTGCCGCATGATGGAGTGAGCTCCCGTCTCTGGTTTCAGCTCCTGCCAACCCAGCAGTTCGAAAGCAATAAATTGCAAGTAGATAAATAGATACCGCTTCATTGGGAAGGTAACAGCGTTCCATGCGTCTTGGTGTTTAGTCATGCCGGCCACATGACCACGGAAACATCTTCGGACAGCGCTGGCTCTTCCGCTTGGAAACGGAGATGAACACCACAACCCTAGAGTCGGATTCGACTGGCTTTCGAGCAAGGGAAACCTTTACCTTTTACCATATAACTCAACTTGAAACTACTTATGTTTCACTCAAAGCCAAAGTCTGTTTGAACAGCAACTCTGTTTGTTTCTCCTAGGCGAAAGCACACCTTGAACTTCTCAGCCCCACCTGCTCCTCGGTCCAACCCTCCCCCTTCCCCTGGACCTGGCCAGTATGAAATAGTAGACTTTGAAGGTCCCAGCAAGCATTACATTTCCAGTGCCGTATTTGTCTCGAACACAGACCGTTGTTTCAGAGACAAATTCCACCAAGAAATACCTGGCCCAGGTAAGAGTAGAATTATTTTTTAAAGATTTTGACAGCATTTACAAAAAATGAGGTGTCACATTCCTTCATTTAACAACAATGATAGTTTACTATGAGCACGAGAGAGGACTGATGCAGATAGACTTCAGTGGGCCATCAGAGTGGGCATTTTGCTCCCCCAAACATAAAGCAATTTCGGGTGGCTGCCTGGGACTGAAGGTTTTTAATGCCATTAAAAGTCTGGGCTGAACCCCTTCTTGGGTGTGGCCCCAATCCAAAACACAACTATCTTATCCTGCAGTTTACTTTTTCCAGATGAACAAAGATCTGTGATCTCTGTAATGTCTGTTTTGGTCCTGTCTCACAAATTAAACGATTATTTTTAAAATAAATTTGGGGTGGGTCCAATGAGTACTCTGGGTGGGCAATACCCCGGTGCCCTCAGATCAAGCAGATTTTGGGGTTCAGTCCTCAAAGATTTCTAGCAGCACATCTGCCTCCATTTTTTAAAATATATCAGATACCTTCCATTTGAAAAGAGGCTATACCAAAAGCAAAGTGAATTAGCCAGGGCTGGGAATAAAACAAGGGGGAAAAGGGGAGGGGGCATCACCAGAAAATGTGCTTTTCCACATTAGGAAGGTGATACTCATCTGCAAGTTTATTCTTGCCAAATGACTCCAGCTGCATTAGGTTCAGCCCAATTACATTGCTTTATGAGAACATTAGCTCAGTAAGTCCTATTAGCATGTCACCAGGTAGGGAGAGTGTTTGACACACAGGTTTGCAGCAGTTGCAACAACAAAAAAAGCCATATTTGGGGCAACAGCATTTGACTTTGTGTTGCCATGGCAGCAAATTTATTTTGTTCATTTAGTTCAAGACAGAAAGGGCAGAGGGGGTGGCAGAGGAGAAGGAGGATGACAAGCAAGTGATTCTGAGGCCTTGTAATGCTGTAATGCTTGACTTGCCCAGCCGGGAAGTGCTTTTATAATAGCTAGCTTCACTTTCTGTCAGCTGCCCAAGGCAGCCTTTGTACTGATTTATTTTAGCTTTATTTATTTAACCTGGAACCCGCCCCGTTCATCGAAGCACAGGGCAGGTAACAGGATGATAAAAGCAAAACACCTCTTCACACATTGTAGAGTACACAGGTTAGGTCTGGATCCCCACTCTGTGTCAGACAATCACACAAGTTGTATGTGTTGGGGGAAATAGGCAAAAATACTTAAATACTCAGCGTTTGCAATGGATCTATGCTTCACTGGAGAGGAGACATTTCTTTCTATGTAAAAATCTTTATTTCTAAGGGAAGGGTTCACATGGAAAGCTACAAGACAAAAGAGATATCTAGACCTACATCTTTACATCCTTACAGCACAGAACACATGGTCACACAAACAATGGAGAATCTCCTTCTTCTTGACCCCTAGAAGAGGAGGAGGAGGAGATTGGATTTATACCCCGCCCTTCACTCGGAGTCTCAGAGCGGCTTACAAACTCCTTTCCCTTCCCCTCCCCACAACAGACACCCTGTGAGGTGGGTGGGGCTGAGAGACCTCTGACACAAACTGCTCTTTTTCAAGGACAGCTGTGCCAGAGCTTGTGACTGACCCAAGGTCACATCAGCAGGTGCAAGTGGAGGAGTGGGGAATCAAACCTGGTTCTCCCAGATTAGAGTCCGCACACTTAACCACTACACCAAAGTAAGTCATCTGAACACAGTAACCAATGATTGCCAGTAAACAGACTTAGATTCCCCCAGGCTATCTTCTCATTGGCTCTGAGCCAAGTTTCCCTTCCAGGTCAGTCTAAACAATAGTACACTAGGTAAAGCAGATTAACCCTATAGTGACTGAAATCCAAACTTTGCACCTCACATATTTCCAACAGTAGGTTCTCCTCAGTTCCAGTATGTGCAGTGTCCAATTAGGATAGTAACCATTGTTGGGCCTTTTAGGGAAACCAGACATATCCCATAGGATACATGGGTTTCCCCAAACAGTGCCCCCCAATTGTTTCTGATTGAGGGGGTGGGGTCATGGGGGCGCCGTCAGCAATGGCTTATGTCGCTTCAGGGGAAAACCTGGACAATTGCTAGGGAGGACTCATGTCACATCTGGGTTTTTCCCAGAAGCAACATCAGCATAGAATTTTCATCAATTGCTAGAGAAGATTGACATCATCCTAATTCTGGCCAGGAAACTTTAAACATGCGTGTGTGTGTGTGTGTGTGTGTATGTTTAACCCAATCTGGATATTCCTACATGTGTGAACAGGCAGTTTAACTAGGCACTCCCTGAATGAGTGAGGGTGGCTAAAATTCACCACAGTCATGGCTAGGATAACCAACCTCCAGGTGGGGCATGGAATTCTTCTCGAATTATAAATGCTCTCTCGACTACAGAGATCAGTTCCTCTGGAGGAAAATGGCATCTTTGAAAGGTGTTTCAAATAGAAACAAAGTCCTAGACTAGGGATCCCCAACAGGGTGCCCGCAGGAGCCATAGTGCCCACCTGCAACTTTTCTGGTGCCCGTAGGGTTGCCAGGTCTTACCTGGCTGCCGGTGTGTGGGGGTCCTATTCTTCTCTGTGCGGGCCCATAGCTACAGTGGGGTGCCTCAGGGTCCTGCCCCCTTAATTCATAGCCATGTCCCACAAAAGGCATGGGTGGGGATTGGTATGGGAAGGAGATGGCTTGGTTGCTTGGAGGGTCGGGAGGATTCACAGGGTTTTGATTCTTAAGCAATAGACTAGTGAATTAACCTTGAGAAGGGCCGGGAGGGGAGCAGGGGTACTGAGCTGAGTGGATATGAAGGGGTGTGTGTGTGTAAAACTGAAATTTAGATTTCTTCTGAATGCCACGCCAACATACAGCCTTCCATGCTTCAGCATGCTTGCGTGTTATTTAGGTATAACCTAGCTACTTCTGGCATATTGATGACATGCAGTATTGGTTGTTGCTGTTCAGTCACACAGTCTTTTCGACCCCATGGAACACATCACGCCAGGCCCTCTTGGTACTGGTACATATATCCATAGAGACAACATATTATTTTTACAAAGCCCTTCACTCCCTCATAATGGTTGCCCCACAAGAAAAATCTGTGCCCCACAAAACAAAAAATCCCGGCTACAGGCCTGTCTCTGGGATTCTTCGGCACCATAGAGATTTTTCCTCGATTGCCCCATGATGTGCCCTGTGTGATGACGTCACCTCCGAGTGATGTCATCGCTCTGGGCACGTTGGCGCAGGTGGGACTGTTCAGAGGTGGGCTCCCCCCCCGGCTGGCTGGACGGCAGTGGATTGGGCCCCCTGAAAGTGGGTAAATCCCACCCCCATCGGGGGGATGGCAACCCTAGGTTCCGGCCAACAATTTTTGGAAAGTAGGTGGGGCCAGGTGGGGCTTTTGCTCAGCAGGGCTTCTGATTGACCATTGGAAATTTGATAGGCTGTGTAGATTTTTAAAAACATTAGTCTGGCAGCAGCTGCCACGACAGCACAAGGATCTTCTCTGTGTGACTGAAGGTAAGCTGCGGCGGCCATTTTGTGGCTGACTTGCTTCCTGCAGTAGCCATTTTATGGCAGCCATTTTATGATGCTAGGGTTGCCAGGTCCATCTTTGTCTCCAGTCAGGGACTTTGGAGGGCATTCCCGAAGGGGGCAGGGCATCCCCAATGTGATGATGTCACATTGGGGATGCCCCAACTCCAAGCCCTGCCCCTGCGGGGACGGTTCTGCTGGCTGTGGCTCCAGCGGGCCCAGTGCACCCCATCTCCGAGCAGCATTGCCATTCAGAGATTGGGCGCACGGGGCCCTTTCCCCCGGCTGCCTGCACTTAAAGGGTTTCCTTTAAGTGCACACAGCCGGAGGGCCCCGCGCACCTGATCTCCAAGCAGTAATGCTGCTTGGGGATTGGGTGTGGGGCCCACAGCTGCCCCTGTCCCTCCTCTCTCTCAAGAGAGGTGGCTGTGGGTGTTGACACTTGGGGGTGGGGCTTTTGCCACCGGCTGGCAGCAAGTTGAACCCCCAAAGACCAGGGGGGTCTGGCAACCCTAGGCTACGCTCACCATGTTGAGTCAGAATTCTAAGGATTCCTGAAGGCTCAAAAAGTTTGGAGACCACACTGTCCTAGACTGACAGCACATCCCCTCCAAGCTCCGTCTCCTTCAAATTCTGCCCTCCCTGGGCACCACTCCGAAATCTCCAGGAACTTCTCAGTTCAGTGTTGGCAGCTCTATGGCCATAAGTAACATGATCCAGTTACTAGGAATTATTAGAGGAAGTAAGCTCTACAGGAAATAACAAATCTAAGCTCTCCTGACAGATTAATGTAGGGATAGAAGCACAGAAATATCAACTGGGCCCAATATTTAC
>NW_015174877.1:216266-222081 GCF_001447785.1 Gekko japonicus | reverse complement strand
GTTGGGTACACCTGCCAACAGGGCAACCAGATGCAAAGGACAAAGCTCCTGTACCTTTTTCCAAAGTGTCAAAAACAAAATCGAGGAAAATGCTCAGTGAGAAAGGTCTGAACATCCCAGGTAGCAGAGTGTTCCTGTTCTGGCTCTGGATTCAGAATTCAGACTGCCTTCCTTTCCCACTTCTTTAGAGTCCATCTTACCACTACTCCATACCTTCCTGAGCCATAGCCTCATGTTGAAAGAGGTTTGGGGAGTGTGCCCTGAGGGCACCCATTACCAAGGGCACCATTACGGTCTGTAGACCACACCTCATATCTTGTGTAACAGCTGTGCCCCAGTTTCACCTCAATTCTCCCACATGCAGTATCCAATTAATCTCATGGCTATATCATGCATGGAGAAGGGGTTTCCCCCCACCTTCTTGACCTGGAATGATCCATGCAAAGAAGAGAAAGGTCGCCAGGGGATTGTGACCAGAGTTTAAAAAAAAAAAAAAAAAGGTTTCAGGCATGTGAGGCCTGAGCTTGGAACACAGAAAGGTTTAATGTAGGGTTGCCATCACCAGCTTGGGAAATTCTGGGAGACACAGGGCCCTTGCCTAGGGACAATGGAGTCTGGCGAGTCTGAAGGGAGTCTGGTGAGGTGAAAACAAATTAGAGATTTAAATGAAAAAAGAAATTAAAGATGAGAGAGCAAGTGGAAGGCGGGGAAAAGGGTAAATAAATCAATGTTTCCCTTACGTCCCATAGAAGTAATTGGAACCCCATGCAAATGGATTTTCAGTTGTTGATGATAACTTCCCAAATTATAAAACTGTGTGCCTGCCAGCTGTTTCCCAACAGCAGTCTAGGTTAGCAACTGTATTATTTTCCCTAACATGTTATTTTAGTCTGTTGGGGGAACCCACAAGTTTGTGCTTCTGCAGGACAGCGGCTGGTCAGAAGAACAGTACAGAGTAAGGCTTAAACCCCCTTCTCCATGCTTACTGCAGTTGAGATGTGAATTGGGCACCACATGTGCAGGAACTGAGGAGAACCTATAATTCTTGTGCGAGAGTAACAAATGACACACAGAGTGTGGAGACCCCGACCCTACTGTACTTCATAATGTGTGAATTGGAGTCAGAATTAAAGAAGGAAACAGAGACAGGATGCAGGATCAGTCAGAAGAGAAAGGTCGCCAGGGGATTGTGACCAGAACTTCCCAGAGTTTCAAGAAAAAGAAAAAAAAAAGGTTTCAGGCATGTGAGGCCTGAGCTTGGAACACAGAAAGGTTTAATGTAGGGTTGCCATCACCAGCTTGGGAAATTCTGGGAGACACAGGGCCCTTGCCTAGGGACAATGGAGTCTGGCGAGTCTGAAGGGAGTCTGGTGAGGTGAAAACAAATTAGAGATTTAAATGAAAAAAGAAATTAAAGATGAGAGAGCAAGTGGAAGGCGGGGAAAAGGGTAAATAAATCAATGTTTCCCTTACGTCCCATAGAAGTAATTGGAACCCCATGCAAATGGATTTTCAGTTGTTGATGATAACTTCCCAAATTATAAAACTGTGTGCCTGCCAGCTGTTTCCCAACAGCAGTCTAGGTTAGCAACTGTATTATTTTCCCTAACGTGTCCTGTACAGACTTCAGCAGAAAATACATCTCACGTTTATTCCAAAGTGCAGGGCCTGATGCAACTTTCTTAACTTGAACTGCTGCTTTAGGTATAATTTGAGATTTGGAACTCACTCGCAAACTCACATCCTAAGTGTGAACCAAAACTCCACCAAGTTCTGGTATATATGCAAGAGGCAGTTCATATGTTATAAAGTGGTGGACTTGTGGGCAGGGTTCCCTCTAAGCTGAGTTCATGTAAACTAGCTCACAGTTTTTTAGCCTCCGCTTCACACCTTTTTGTCTTAGCTCAGGAAGGATGGCTCCAGAGCAAACTAATTTATGCAGTAGCCAAATCGCTTGCTCACAGCTTTGATGCCAGTAGCTCACAAAGCAGAATTTTTGCTCACAAGACTGCACAGCTTAGAGGGAACTTGCTTGTGGGGTCAGATATTTGCCTGGAGTCCCCCACTGGGAACTTAATTCCCAGGTGCACAAGGGCCCAACTCACACTGGAACCAAGGCACTCAAGGAGATGTTGCTTAACCCCCCCCCCCCACTTTCCTGACCAGAATGCCCCTATGTATACAAAAGGGCAGAGGGATAGACCTGCAACTTAGATAAACTGAGGCCCCGGTCAAACAGGCTGGAGGAAACTAACGCACAGCAGCCTGGGCGCACGTCCCAGTCGAGGTCCCATGGTTAGGGGGGAGATGTCAACCAGACGGGTATCCTGCAGCGCAGCACAGAAGCCACGCGGCGCGATCGCACTAGCAATCGCTCTTTGTGCGCATGCGCTGTTGCGCAACCTGCGGAGACTTGAGAGACAAAAAAACCCTTGTGTGCGACGAACAGCGGCGGGCGCCGGATGCCACGTACGTCCACCGGAAACGCGATCAGATGCCCGCCCTTGCCCCGCGGCTTCCAGAAACTAGTACCTCGGAGGTACTTGTTTTTTACTCCGCATCTTCGGTGGGAAGCCTCGGGTTAGCCACGAGAGTTCTACGCTTCCCAGATGTTGCAGTGTGATCGCGCCCGGAAAATCCGCCTACCATCCGTATCGTCAGCGCAGCAAATGCTCCGTGTGACCGCAGCCTGAAAAAGCCAAAGGGGGTAGCCCTAAATCTGTTGGTTAAAAATCAATAAAATATGGACAAAATGTGTCAATAAATAAATAGCAGTATCACAAAATCATCATACTCATATGTCAGTGCAGGGTAGTGGTTAGAGTGTCAGACTAGGATCTAGGAGACCCAGGTTGGAATTCCCACTCTGCCATGGAAGCTCCCTGGGTGACCTTGGGCCAGTTATTCTTTCTTCACGTAACCTACCTCATAGGATTGTTGTGAGGATAAAATGGAGAAAACAATGTAAGATGCTTTGGGTCCCCTGTTGGGGAGAAAGGCAAGGTATAAATGAAATAAATAACAACATGTAAAACACTCCCCAGAAGACCAAATATCATGTCTTCATCAGTGGTTTGTCATGTCAAAAGCAACAAGACAAGATATTCCTATGTCAAAACAATATAAGAACATAAGAACATAAGAGATGCCAATGTTGGATCAGGCCAAAGGCCCATCCAGTCCAACACTCTGTATCACACAGTGGCCAGAAATACCAGTGCCATCAGGAGGTCCACCAGTGGGGCCAGGACATTAGAAGCCATCCCACTGTTGACCCCCCCAAGCACCAAGATGACAGAGCATCACTTGCCCCAGAGTCCCTATCTATACCTTGTGGCTAATAGCCACTGATGGACCTCTGCTCCATATGCTTATCTAATTCCCTTTTGAAGCCGTCCATGCTTGTAGCTGCCACCACTTCCTGTGGCAGTGAATTCCAAGTGTTAATCACTCTTTGGGTGAAGAAGTACTTCCTTTTATCCGTTCTAACCCGACCGCTCAGCAATTTCATGGAGTGCCCACGGGTTCTTGTATTGTGAGAAAGGGAGAAAAGTACCTCTTTCTTTACCTGCTCTTTCCCATGCATAATCTTATAAACCTCAATCATGTCACCCCTCAGTTGTCGTTTCTCCAAGCTAAAGAGCCCTAAGCGCCTTAACCTTTCCTCATAGGGAAAGTGTTCCAACCCTTTTATCATTCGAGTTGCCCTTTTCTGCACTTTTTCCAAAGCTATAATATCCTTTTTAAGGTGTGGTGACCAGAATTGCACACAGTATTCCAGATGAGGTCGCACCATTGATTTATATAGCGGCATTATGATATTGGCTGATCTGTTTACAATACCCTTCCTAATAATCCCCAGCATAGCATTGGCCTTCTTTATTGCAGTCACACACTGTCTCGATGCATGTATCTTAATGGCAGTAAGGCCTATATTCAATATTCACAGGGGGGAAATGATCAAAAATACAGATAGACTGTGAGAATTTCATTGGACTGTGTCTAAGCCAATATTCTTTTACAGGCTGATTTTCAGTAACCTGTAAAATACAACAGAGAATACACTTCTGCTAGTTTTTAAAGTAACAATAAACAATATAAAGTTAATCTCTCTTTTTTATTCATTGCTATTTTAAACTTGGCAAAGATGGCTCCAGTAAGATGAAAAGGCAGCAAATTACACGGGGGTGGGGTGGGGAGTATTACACCCGACAGACTGACAGGCTTTCCAAAGCAGACCCCCTGGGGGGGCCAAGGGAGGGCCTGGGGCTCCATGGCGAGGCACCTGCTTTGAATGCCAGATGGAGCTGCTGGCAGTGGGTCCTAGAGGGACTAGATTCCAGAGGCTCCGCTTCTACGTCAGGTGATCTCTTTTCATCTGATCTTTGGTTTGGATCTGGGCAGCATGAGGAGGCCCCAGAAGGAATCTTTGTCTGGGGGCCTGACTGCAGTGGCTCAGGGCAATCCTGCACATGGAAGGACCCGGGCTCATTCTCTAGGATCTGTAATTAAGGACTCCCAGAGAGCAGGTGCTGGGAGAAAAGCTTTCTGTGCCCGGGGGTTTCTGCCAGCCAGGACAGACAATGCTGAGCAACTCATGGACTGATTGTCCACAAGTCAGATTCATATTGATGTGCATGGCTGTTTTCGGACAACAGCTCCACTGTGCAGGGAGGGATAAGAGCGGGACCGTTGAGCCCTCCCTTGGAGTCCAAAGGAGCCACGTAGAACAGAAACCTTCCATGGGAAACATGTTTGCCTGATTGCTCACAATAAAGAGCACTGGTGTAGTCCGGGGGGGGTCAGACTAGGATTGCCAACATGAGGTTGTCAACGGGTGGGAGATTCACCTGTGCTTGGGGGCCGGGGGGGGAAAGGGTCTTGTCAATCACATTGTGACACTACTGGCTATGCGCTAACCTCACTTTGGGTCACACCTGGGTCAGCAATGTTCTAGCATTCGGCCAAAACTCTTTGGTTTAACTGAAGCAGGAGACCTGGCCTCCCTAGGTCAAATTAGGGTCTGGGAAGCCCACGTTAAAATCCAAGCTCTCCCCTGGAAACTCACTGGCATCCCCCGTTCCTGGCTCATTAGACTAGGGTTAGTTGCCCACCTCCAGGCAGAGTCTGGAGATCTTCCAGAATCACAACTGAGCTGCAAAACTAGAGAGATCAGCTCCCCTAGAGAAAATGGCTGCTTTGGAGGGTTGACGTTATGACATTATACCCCACTGAGGTCCCTCCCCTAACTATACCCCCCAGGCTCCACCCCCAAACATCCAGGAATTTCTCAACATGGAGTTGGCAACCTTATTCGTTACAGTTCAGCTTTTCAGGGGTCATTTCGTAGAAAAAGAGGTGCAGGAGCTCATTAGCATAACTCATTAGCATAACTTATTTGCATACGCCACACCCCCTGACATCACCGGAAGTGTGTCAGAAGGCAACACCCACTGCTCAGGCTCCACTGGACTGTTTTGGATTGCTAGCTATTGGGGAGGGGGGACGTGCAGATCTGTCCTCACAGAGGAGGTGCCACTGGACTATTTTGGACTGGGGGGCCGGGGAGGGGGGGCTCTGCAACTTACCTGGCTGCTTCTTGTTCTGACTGAGGGCTGCTGGAAACAGGGGGGTGGGGCTTGTTGCTTGTGCCCACCCACTGGGCTTTTTACTGCCGGAGCTCCGCTCCTGTGCGCTCCTGCAGGAAATGACCCCTGATTGAGATCATGATAGCTTCTCCCAGACAGAGGAAGCCATCCTAAACCAGTCGGGCCAATGCTCAGACTATGAAGAAAGGCAACTGTATACATTCCTG
>NW_015174877.1:209641-215953 GCF_001447785.1 Gekko japonicus | reverse complement strand
CTCCTATTCGAAAGCCTGGCAGAAGAGCTCCATCTTGCAGGCCGTGCGGAACTGCAACAAGTCCCGCGGGGCCCTGATCTCCTCCGGGAGCTCATTCCACCAGATAGGAGCCGCCACCGAAAAGGACCTGGCCCTAGTGGCCGCAAGCCTGGCCTCTTTCGGGCCCGGGATCGCGAGGCGATGTAGCGACCCCGACCGAAGTGCTCTTTGGGATCTATGTGGGGCAAGGCGGTCCCTCAGGTATGCTGGACCCTGGCCATGCTATTAGCCCTCCAGTGTATTAGGTGCTTGCACCCACATCTTTTCTGGAGGATTTACCTTTGGCTGGCTTCCTATTGGGTCTTGCAGTTAGGTTTGCCAGATTTAGGTGGGAAAATACCTGGATATTTTGGAGATGGAGCCTGGAAAGGGCAGGCCTTGTGGGTGGTAGGGACCTCAGCAGGCTCCAATATCATAGAGTCTGCCCTCCAGAGCAGCCATTTTTTTCCAGGAGAACTGATCTCTGTCATATGCAGATCAATTATGATAGCGGGAGATCTCTAGGCCCTGCCTGGAGGTTGGTAACCCTACTTAGGTAAAGGTAAAGGTTTCCCTTGCTCGAAAGCCAGTCGAGTCCGTCTCTAGGGTTGCGGTGCTCATCTCCGTTTCAAAGCTGAAGAGCCAGCGCTGTCTGAAGACGTTTCCGTGGTCATGTGGCCGACATGACTAAACACCAAGGTGCACGGAACACTGTTACCTTCCCACCGAAGTGGTACCTATTTATCTACTTGCAGTGCTGCATAATCATAGAATCATAGAGTTGGAAGGGGCCATCCAGACCATCCAGTCCAACCCTCTGCCCAACTCAGGACCAGCCTAAAGCATCTCTGACAAATATTCGTCCAGACTCTTCTTGGGAGCTGTCAGTGAAGGGGAGCTAACCACCTCCCTAGGCAGCTGATTCCACCTTTGAACCACTCTGACTGTGAAAAAGTTTTTCCTAATATCCAGCCGATACCTTTCTGCATGTCATTTAAACCCGTTGCTTCGGGTCCTATCCTCTGCCGCCAAGTGGAACAGCTCCTTGCCCTCCTCCAAATGACAGCCTTTCAAATATTGAAAGAGAGCAATCATGTCCCCCCTCAATCTCCTCTTCTCCAAACTAAACATTCCCAAGGCCCTTAGCCTTTCCTCGTAGGGCTCAGTCTCCAGACCCCTGATCATCCTCATTGCTCTCTTCTGCACCCTCTCCATTTTGCCCACATCCTTTTTGAAGTGAGGCCTCCAGAACTGTGCACAGTACTCCAGGTGTGGCCTGACCAAGGCAGTATACAGAGGGGTTATGACCTCCTGCGATTTTGATACTATGGCCCTTTCAGGGCTCTTTTTGTAGCAGGAACTCCTTTGCATATTAGGCGACACACCCCTAATATAGCCAATCCTCCAAGAGCTTACAGAGCTGTTCTTACAGGGGCTACTGTAAGCTCTTGGAGGATTGGCTACATTAGGGATGTGTCGCCTAATATGCAAAGGAGTTCCTGCTACAAAAAGAGCCCGACAACCCAAGACTGAATTTGCCCCTTTTGCCACCGTATCGCACTGACTGCTCATACTTAGTTTACAGTCCACCCTTACCCCAAGATCTCTTTCGCATACACTAATGATGGGTCTAAGTCTCTGTGGCCTTGGGCTCTGAGAAAGGGGGGTCGAGCGTTCCACCGAGAGTGGGACTGCCAACCTCCAGCTGGTCTCTGAATGGCAAAGGAGGAAATGGCAGCTTCAGAGGTTGGACTCTATGGCATCACACCCCTGCGGAGAGCTTCCTCCCTGCCCCAACCTCTGCCCTCTGCAAGCTCCACCCCCAGATGTCCAGGAATTTCTGAAGCCAGAGTTGGCATCCCTGGAAAAAGTAATCAACATCCTCACTGCCTATGGTTGCCAGGTCTGGGTTGGAAAATACCTGGACATGGTGGGGTTGGAAAATACCTGGGGGGGGGGCTGGAGATGATGGGGTTTGGGGGAGGGGAGGGGCCTCACTGGGATCTAATGCCATAGAGTCCATCCTCCAAAGCAGCCGTTTCCTCCAGGGGAACTGATATTGGTTGTCTGGAGACCAATTGTAATGGCAGGAGATCTCCCGGTGCCACCTGGAGACTGTCAACTCTATCACTGCCCCTCCCCTATTAACTGGCCCTGCTCTTGTACCTTTAACAGGCTGCTGCAAATGCATGCAGGTAGAGCTGGGGAAGCTTTTCCTGGTATGGGAATAAATAGTGGGGAAAGCTCCACTTGCTTCATTTCCAAGTGAGGCTGCCATTAATGTTACAGGAGCAGGCTTGATGAGAAGGTGGCGGCCCTCCTTATTTGCTGTGGGCCCTGGCAGGGTTGCCAACCCTTGCAGTCTGGCAAGACTCCTGTATGGCAAGGCAGAAATGCAGACCTGTTTTCTCCCTGCAAAGGCTGCAGCAGGAGAAATTTCTTTCCCATCTGAATGCCCACTTGTCATGCAGCAGAGTACAGGAGGCCTGCCAGAAAAAAATATGGCAGCCTAACACCTGCTGACACCCCTCCTCTGCACACCTTTTAGAAGGTGTGGGATGCTCCTTGGTAGTCTGGTCACCCTAGTTAAATCCCCTCTGCATTTTCTAAGTAGTTTCTCATTGTGAAGAGTGGAATGGCTCTTTCATAGGGTTGCCAAGTGGCACTCACCTCCTCCGCGGGGGACTCCCGGGTGGCTCCCGGCGCGCGTGTGAAGTGCGCGTGCACCGCATGCACGTCACTAGGAAGTGACGTTATGACGCCGGGCACGCTGGGGGCCGGGGCACGACCATACAAGGGAAGTGATGTTATGACGCCGGGCACGCTGTATGGCCGTGGCCCCGCTCCCAGCGTGCTTGGCGTCATAGCGTCACTTCCTGGTGACGCGCACGCCGGGGCGGGGTTTCCCCCGGGGCCTGATTCCCCGGCGTCGGGGAATGGGCCTTTGGGGCGGAGGTTTCCTCGCCCCTCGGGGCGACTTGGCAGCCCTACTCTTTCAGGAACCCTGTTAGGTGGTGCAACCATGCTGGGTATTCAGAACAGTGACAAGCAGCCATTCACGTTATGAAAAGCTAAACTTGAAAAGAAGCCTGACACCTTTCATGCCTGGTTTTTTTTTCTCTTTCATTGTAGGAACGTATGATTTACCAGTACCCCAGAAGCAGTCCTTCATCTACAACACCAATAATAAATGGGTGCCAGTACTTTGATGCCAAGGAGCCCCTGCAAGGGTTTCTTTTGCCTGTGAAACAGACAAGCAAAAATAATAATCCATCCATTTGGAATCCTGTATTTCCTTTTAGTGGATCACTGAACCATCCCTTGCTTCATTCTCAGGAGTGGGGCCAGCTACCAAAAAGGGAAAGCCGTCCTAAACCAGGAATGGCTGCTGGTTCTCCTGCTTTCCCTCCTGGTCTGCACATGGAGCTGTGGCATGGGAGGGCCCAGCAGTGGCCTCTTCATTTACAAATCTCTTAAAGCAACTGGGTCATCTCTGGATTAGAAGTTGGGGAGGCCTAGGACCAAAACTAAGATGGCGGGAGGGGCAGCTTGAACTGATTTTGGGCTGGTTTTTGGAAGCAGAGAACCATAATGAAGTCCACATAATGTTGTGTGAAGCTGTGCAAAAGCAAAAAGTCTTGCCCATCACACCACCTCTGCAAGCAAGCAAGGGGAGGGGGAACCTTCTCTAGTTATCTGCCTCTACAAAGGCCTCCTTCCTTTGGCCACCAGGATTGGCAAGGACCTTCTCCCTGGCCTTTACTGTACGGTTGTGGGCCTAATAAGGGCAGCCAAGATTACTAAGGGGGTCCAATCATTGTTGTAAGGACAGAGATCAAGATGGGTAGCCATGTTAGTCTGTCTGTAGCAGTAGAACAGAGCAAGAGTCCAGTAGCACCTTCAAGACTAACAACATTTGTGGTAGGGGATGAGCTTTCGTGAGTCACTGCTCATTAGGCTTGCCAAGGCCCCCCCCCAGGGGGCGGGGAAATCCCTGCCCCAGAGACCCGTTCCCCGCCGCCGGTGGATCGGGCCCCGGGGGGACCCCACCCCGGTGTGCGCGTCACCAGGAAGTGACATTATGACGCCGGGCACCAGGGGTCATTTCATAGAAAAAGAGCTAGGGGGACTCATTAGCATAACTCATTAGCATATGCCACACCCCCTGACATCACCGGAAGTGTGTCCTCCCCACAGCCGGCGGCGACCTCCAGCGGGCACCAGCAGGGAGCTCCAGGCCCCGCCCTCCCGCACCTCACCCGGGGGGATGGCGTCCCCCCGCGTCCCTCCCCAAATGACCTCTGCTGGGCACACTGGGGGCGGGGCCACAATCATCCGAGGGAAAACTCTATGGTTTTCCCTCGGATGGTCGTGGCCCCACCCCCAGCGTGCCCGGCGTCATAACGTCACCTCCTGGTGACGTGCGTGCGTGCTCCAGCCACGGACCGGGAGTCCCCCGGTAAGAAGATTTTTCAACTTGGCAACCCTACTGCTCATTAAGTGACTCTTGCTCTTTTCTGCTGTAAGGAAAGGCTGAAGATCCTGGGGCTTTTCAGTTAAAGGGGCGACATGATAGAGGTTTGTTAAATTATGTATGGGGCAATAGATTCAGGATGGACAAAATTAAATCCTTTATTCAATGAGTAATGAAATTGTGAAATTCACTGCCAGGGAATGTGGTTGTGGCCATGAGCATGGCTGTATTTCAATAAGGGATTAAACAGATTCATGAAGGAAAAGAGGCCCATCATTGGCTACTAGCGTTGGTGACTAAAGGGAACCTCCATGTTTCAGAGAAAGTCTATTTCTGAATGCCAGTGCTAGGACAAAACATCAAGGGAAGGTCTTGGCCTCTCTGCCCTGTTTGGCCCTCCGGGGCAGCTGGTCGGTGGGCGACTGTGTGAGACAGGATATGGGACTAGATGGACCACCACTCTGATCCAGCAGGGCTTTTTTATTCTGTCATAATTGCCACCCAAGCTTCTGCCTCTTGGTAGAGAAAATAGGGTGAACTTTTGGGCAAATGCTAGAGTGTCCCCTACACAGCATGCCCGGCACAATGACATCACTTCCGGACGACGTCATCACTTCACGTGCATGCAAGTGGATCCCAGGGAACCGCATGGAGCCCCCCGCCAGCAGACGATAAGCACCTGGCAACCCTAGTTGCAACTGATTTCCAGACAATGGAAAATGGCTCTTTAGAGCAGAGGTGTCAAATTCATTTATTACAAGGGCCGGAACTGAAGAAGCAGAAGAAGAGATTGGATTTATACCCTGCCCTTCACTTGGAGTCTCAGAGCGGCTTACAAACTCCTTTCCCTTCCCCTCCCCACAACAGACACCCTGTGAGGTGGGTGGGGCTGAGAGAGCTCTGACACAAACTGCTCTTTTTCAAGGACAGCTGTGCCAGAGCTTGTGACTGACCGAAGGTCACATCAGCAGGTGCAAGTGGAGGAGTGGGGAATCAAACCCGGTTCTCCCAGATTAGAGTCTGCGCACTTAACCACTACACCAAACTGGTGACAAATGTTACTTTGTCAGGCTGGGCCATGTGTGGCATAAAATGTAATGCCAGGTACAAGAGATATAAACTTTATAAATGACACAGGCAAACTAAATTAACTATATTATTTTTTACTCACAAACTAAAGCAATTGATTCCTAGGAGTGAAAGCAATTGATTCGCTGCAAAAATCCACAAAAGACCCAATAAGTGTATTTAATCATATGCAAGACTAGTTTTTTCCCCCAAGGGATACAATAAAAGGAGATGGGATAGTCTTACATTTCCATACAAGTTAGTTGCTTTTTGTATATATAGCAGTTTTAGGAGATGAGTCATCTACCTTGCAAGTAAATAAGGTAGTTTTCAGCACTCTCCCATGGCCAGCCTCAGCAGCCAAGCACAGTCATGATCCACCTCTCACTCTTTGTTTCCTCTCTTCCCCTGTCCTACCTCTGAGGATTTTGAGGGGGCACACCAGACTTCCCCCCTTCCACCACCCCATCCACACCACCATCAGCAACCCTATTGAATGAGCAACCAGTCCTGGGTGACCCAAACAACAGGGTCCCAGCCAATGTTCCCTCTAAACTGTTGAGTCTTGTGAGCAAAAAATCTACTTTGTGAGCTACTGGTATTAAAGCTGTGAGCAAGTGATTTGGCTACTGCATACATTAGTTTGCTCTGGAGCCATCTTTCCTGAGCTAAGACAAAAATGTGTGAGCCGGAGACTAAAAAACTGTGAGCTAGCTCACACTAACTCAGCTTAGAGGGAACACTGGTCCCAG
>NW_015174877.1:189019-209618 GCF_001447785.1 Gekko japonicus | reverse complement strand
TGTGGTTGTTGCAGAACCGGGTTCTCCCAGATCCCCCCCCCCCCCGCCAGTTCTCATCCCTTCTGCATTTTGCACAGAAGTTGTGGGGCTGAGGGGAAGGCCTGACGAGAGGCTGTTTCTGAAACCTACGGGGGGGGGACTTTTGTCCTCTCATGACCCCTTTTCCTTCATGGGCTGAGAACAGGTGTGGGGGAGAAGGGAGTTCATTGTTCCCCACCCTCCCTGGCACTCTGCCTCCTGGCTCCGCGGCTGTTCAGATGTGTGGCGGCGACAGCAGTTCCCCTTTTTCACTTCATTCCTCCACTCACTTCCAAGGCTGGGAGGTATTTCCCCTCAGAACACTAACTCAGCTTAGAGGGAACACTGGTCCCAGCTCGGGGTGTGTGTGTGTGTGTGTCAGAACCTGGTTCTCCCAGATCCCCCCCCCACCCGCCAGTTCTCATCCCTTCTGCATTTTGCACAGAAGTTGTGGGGCTGAGGGGAAGGCCTGACGAGAGGCTGTTTCTGAAACCTACGGGGGGGGGGACTTTTGTCCTCTCATGACCCCTTTTCCTTCATGGGCTGAGAACAGGTGTGGGGGAGAAGGGAGTTCATTGTTCCCCACCCTCCCTGGCACTCTGCCTCCTGGCTCCGCGGCTGTTCAGATGTGTGGCGGCGACAGCAGTTCCCCTTTTTCACTTCATTCCTCCACTCACTTCCAAGGCTGGGAGGTATTTCCCCTCAGAGTGGGATGCACAAGACAGCCCAGTTGCCTCCTAATCCACGTACCGGCCCTTCTCCTCCTCTCTCCCCTGCTAGCCCCATTTCTTCATTGGCAAACCACTGCTCTGTGCACCCAACTCTCACCAACCCCCCCCCCTCACGGTCTCCATTTAGTGTACCCCTGTAGTGTCTTTGCCACTCCTCACTGAGCTGCGGTTGGAGGAAGCAGGAAGAAAAAAACACCATGCCTCCTTTTTCTCTGCTTTTGCTGCCATTCCCCCCCACACACACACTATTTTACCTCCACCTCATAAGTCCTTCCCATGCCTCCTTTTTCTCTGCTTTTGCTGCCTCCGCCTCATAAGTCCTTAGCAGTTTCCTTTCTGTTTCTTGACTGCTTCAACCACACACACCTCAGTGTGTGCACCTGCTTCCCCCATGAGCAGTCTCCTGACTTCTCTCCCTCGTACCACTTGCTCGTGGGCCAGATAAGAGCCCTGGACAGTCTGGTTCCGCCCCCCAGGCCTTATGTTTAACACCCCCGCTTTAGAGGGTGGACTCTATGACATTATCCCCCATTTAGGTCTAGGGATGCTATTCCCCAGGTGGGGGCGGGGAATCCCCTGGTTTTTCGGGCTCCTGCATGCCGCTGGCCAGCCAAACGCAATGTACTGATGTCACATGGAAGTGACATCATCATGTTGGTGGCGCTCTGGTTTTTGGGCCAAACTCTATGGTTTAAGGGTGTTTTTTTTACCATAGAGTTTTGCCCAAAACCAGAGTGTCGCCTTGCGGTGTTGCTGACGTCACTTCTGCGTGATGTCAGTATGTTCTGGCACTCTGCCCCCACTCCCGGAAAGCCCTCCCTCCCCTGCTGGTGTGATCGTCCGACTTGGCAACCCTACGTCAGTCCCTTCCCTCCCCAAACCCCATCATTCCCAGTCTCTATTCCCAAATGTCTAGGAATCTCCTAACTCAGAGTTGGCAAGCATTCATTAGATGGGGTATAGTGCTTCAGGACAGCAGGGAAGGAGAATGATTTCAAAGTGTGTCTCCTTCCCATTTTGGCTCAGCTTGACTGATCTGTGACTGTAGATGTCAAATCAGTTTCTTCTGGATAAACAGCCAACCAGCAGCAGCAACTTTATGCCAAATAACACCTCCTTCAGTACCCAATTACAGTCAGTTCTGGTGCTACCAGGGATGGCTTATAGCAAGGAACACGAATAAGTTTGCCAACCTCCAGGTAGGACTTGGGGCTCTCCTGGAATGACAACTGATCTGCAGGCAACAGAGATCAGTTCCCCTGAAGGAAATGGCAGCTTTAGAGGATGGACTCTATGGCATCACATCCCTGCTGAGCATCCCCCCCCCAAAAAACCCACACACAACCCCCCCCTGCCCTTTCCAGGCTCTGCCCCAAATCGCCAGGAATTTCCCAAGCTATGTTCCACCTGACATGACATTATCACCCAAGTTTTATTCTGCCCCACCAGCACCAAGAAAAATCATTTAAAACAAACAAACAAACCCAAAACTCTAAAGCAGAATTTTCACAATCTCTTCCTGGATCTTCTAGGGAATACATGAGCTACTATGCAGCAGGCAGCAATCTACCAGTAGCCCCCCCCTGCCCTTTCCAGGCTCTGCCCCAAATCGCCAGGAATTTCCCAAGCTATGTTCCACCTGACATGACATTATCACCCAAGTTTTATTCTGCCCCACCAGCACCAAGACAAATCCTTTAAAACAAACAAACCCAAAACTCTAAAGCAGAATTTTCACAATCTCTTCCTGGATCTTCTAGGGAATACATGAGCTACTATGCAGCAGGCAGCAATCTACCAGTAGCTCATAAGCCAGTGGTGGCGAACCTATGGTACAGGTGCCAGAGGTGGCCCTCAGAGCCCTCTCTGTGGGCATGCGTGCCATCGCCCCAGCCAGGCCCAGACCTTCATTAAAGTGTCGAATTCTCTGCCAAATAATTTTAAGTAAATGAAAGCATTTGGGATTGCTTTCCTTACTTTGTTTGGATCATCTTAAGTTAATGTATGAGTTGTTTTTTCTAAAGTAAAACCTCAGTATTCAGGTTAAATTGCTGTGTTGGCACTTTGCGATAAATAAGTGGGTTTTGGGTCACTGTTTGGGCACTCGGTCGCCATCACTGTCATAAGCTCTTTGTTGGAGACTCCTGGCTTATAACTAGGAGATGCACAGAGGGACTTTCTAGCCAGGGCCTGCCTGAAACACAGTAGCACCACTCAATGTTACCCTGGCAGTTAAATTTGGGGTTGATTCCGCTGCCTTTGCTGGTCTGCAACCTCACCTCAAAGAACCACGGTCTATCTCACCATTTTGGCTTTCAAAACACACTCAAATGAAACTCCTCCAAGCTTCACGCTGACACTGCATCAAAGACATTTTTTCTCTGTCTCTGAGTCTTTATTTCCATAGAATATACAAAACAAAACGTTACAAAAATGATCAAACAAATTCACTGGGGAAATGTGAAGCAGCCTGGTTTTGAAATGCTCTGCCTTCCTCCACTTGTTCAATATAAAACAAAGTATATTATACAAAGACATACACACTATATATATATATATATATATACACACACATATCTATAAAAAATACTAAAAGTATAAAACAGTCACTATAGCCAGGCACTTCCCTTGGGGCTATTTACATCCAGTCGGTAAGGCAAGGAATAAGGCAGTGAGATTGTGTGTGCGTTTGTGTGCACGCACCACCTCTTTGGTAGTGTTCAAAGGCAGTTGTGAGAGTCTCTCTGGATCCAGTATGATTTGGCACAACTGGCAGGTTTGTCTTTTCCCCATCATCGTATCCCACACCTGCCTCGACAACTACCTAAAAGAACATGTTGATTTCCTGAGTGTGAGACTGTGAAAGAGGTCAGAATTCATGGCCTGGTAGAGGTGTATATTAATAATTATTATTATTAACAACAAGGTATAAAATATCAGCACCGACTCAGAGAGAAGTTCCACATTCACATTGAGCATGGATGATATAAGAAGGGCCCCTTGGCAACCAGAGGCCTGCGAACCGAGTTTCTCTCCCCCTCCCCCCAGTGGGACTGGGTTCAAGTCCAAGTCACGGAGTCCTTGGTTCATGCTGGGGCGGATGGCTGTCAAACTCCTCAGCTTTGCAAGTGACATTTCAGCAGCCACACAGTCTTTTGAGTCCTTAGAGCTCCTTGAGGGTTACTTGGAATTTGTCTTCAGCCTCCACCATGTCAAGTAAAAAGGCCATGTGATTGCTGTAGTGCTGGATGATGTTGTTATCCATATTCACCAGGATTCTGGAGGAGAAACAGATAGAAGAATGGATGAGTTCAAAGTTATCATTTCCAATCTGCAGAGAGGAGAGCTCTACGGCATGTCTTGGGACAGGATCTGGAAGACTCAGGTTCAGATCCCCACCCTGCCAAGGGAGCTTATTGAGTGACCTTGGGTCAGTCCCTCTTTCTCTCAGCCTAACTTGCTTCACAGGGTGGTCGTTGTGAGGCTAAAACAGAGCACAAGAGAACGGTTGCAAACTGCTTTGGGTCCCCATTAGGAGAAAGAGCAAGGTAATATGTATACTTGTATTATCTGAGTATCTTTATCTTTATCACGGACCTGAGGCAAAGAAACGAAGGCAGGCCTAAGACCACCTGGTGAATTTGTGACCAATCAGACATTTAAACTCAGGACTTCCTGGTGCTCACACTAGATGCTACTGAAGCATGCCAACTCCCTGTTTAAATGTCATCTTAACCAACAAGCGCTGCACCCTTTCACACTAAAATGTAAGGAATGCCAGCCACCCCCAAACACAAGAGGGAAAACCCCCAGCCTACAAAGCCAGAAAACAGGTAAATTATTGTCATTTTGCATTTTCTAAACTGCACGGCTGATTGTCAGCTCTCACTCTCTCTTCACTGCACAGAGGTGAATCTTGTACAGAATACTAGCCATGGAAGCCATGAGATAACAGAACCCTAGGAATTCCTCATATTATGGCAACGTTTCCCTGTCATAAAAAGAGAGAAGACTCTCTTTGTTCAGCCATGGTTTGCATCCACATATCATTGCTACAGTGGAATGACAGCGCAATATCCAATAATTTGCAACTGGATCTTCCCATGTGGACAAGACACTCCAAGATGGGAATGATTGTGACAAAGAAGCCAAACCCACCAACTGTGGATAAAGTGCACATCGCCTTTCATCTCAGTGACATGACAAATACAAATAGACTCAAATAATATATGTATATGTTCTACCTTGCTTTTCTCCCACATATCCCAGTGGGGACCCAAAGCAGTTTGGTGTGACTCCAGTGCAATTCAGGACCTCAGGTGCCCAGCCGGCAGCGAGGGGGAGGGGAGACACACGTCTCCCTACGGGGGGTGGTGGGGGTTCATTTCAGGCCCGTCGAGGAGGCCTGCGGGCGAGAGAGATCCTTTTCCCCCCCCAGTGGGGCACGCGGGCGAGCAGGCAGGCAGCTGAAGGGCCGTGCTGACCGTCCCCGTCTCTGCCCCCCTTCTTCGGCGCCTGTCCGGCCGCCCCTGCCTCCACCTCCGCCCCCTCGCCTGCTCCTCCGCCGGCCAGCTACAGCGCCACACCCTGCTCACGCCGCCTCTCCCTGGGTCACGCCGGAGACTCAGGTGGGCTTCCTGGCCGAGTGGCTGGGCCAGATCGAGGGGCGGCTGCAGCGGGGAGTGCCCACCGACTTCACTGGGATGGTCTCCAGGCCCCACCAGGAGGTTGGCATCTGCGCTCGCCTAGAGCGCAGGACAACCTCGGGGCGGCCCTGAGAACATCAGATGCAGTCAGTCCACGTGCCTAACAGCCATAAGCCACAGTAGGTCTATTTGAGCTTTTTGGCAATGCAGAAGTAATATCTTGTCAGCTGCCATCATGTCAGCCCCCCAATACCAAGCAGTACCCCTGCCTTTGATGTGTTTCCTGTTGAACACTCTCTGTTGGCAGCCTCTACTCACTGCAGATGGCCATCCAAACACCCTCCCAATAACAAAACTGCACTTATCACCTGGCAAAGGCCTCTATTGCCAGATCTCACCAGACTGGACACACGACCCAATAGCTCCCAACATATGGCTAGAGGAATCTATTGGTCTTGGGGGAAATACATACTGGCCAGACTTGAACCACCTCATATCTGGACTCTCAAGCCAAATGCTCCCACCTGTCTAGGAACTCCATCCCCTCATCTCAAGCCCTGCAGAGCTGCATCAGGCGCACCTTCAACTCAGTTCCTAGCCTCACTTTCCAGCCACAGGCTTGGACTGAGGCCAAGGAAAATAATGAGCTCATCTTCCAAGCATCGATTTTGGAACGAGGTGGGGGGGGCAGCAGCACTTGGGGTGCTTGATCGTATCTCACTGGCAAGGACAACTTTAAGAAAAGAAAGGCAAAAGGCTGCCAGCAGAGGAGACGATCCCCCTCAGTCAGGCGAGCGGAGAAGGCTGTGGATTGGTAGAGAGGACCTGAGGCGGTTCAGAGAGACAGCTGTTCTTTTCAGAGTCGTCCTGGAAAACCTCTGCTAGCTCGTTCCCAGGGAATTAAGCTCCCCCCCACCCCACCTTCCCGGAACAGGAGGGCCTCTTGGCCAGTTCTGCAGATGAAACAGCCCTACCTCTCTGAGGCAAACCCAGCTTTGGCAGCAAGCAAGTCCCTGAAGGAGAAGAACAAGCAACTTCTCGCCAAGCTCATACAGATGTTCACACCAGCAGCAGCTTTGATTCTCACACTAACATCAAAGAACTAGGCCTTAAGGCTACAAGGACAGCCACAAACCTTCTGCTGTAGTGGACAGCCTGTGTAAGGCTTGGATTTGAATCCCAACTACCGCCATCAAATTCAGTAGGTGAACTTGGGCCAGTCACATCCTGTCTCTTGCAATCTTGTCTACATTGCAAGGTTGTTGTGAGGATAAAATTGCAGACCACCCTGAATTCATTGGCGGAAGAGTAGAATGCCAATTTTATAAAAGGTATATAATAGGTAAGTTTAGCTGGGATTTGGTAGGGAATGTAAATGAAAATATTGAAGCGCCTTTCCTTTCTAATTGTGAACATGAGATACATTTGAACTTGTATCTGACCAAAATTACCTATGCGAAGGAGGAGGAGGAGATTGGATTTATACCCCACCCTTCACTCAGAGTGGTTTACAAACTCCTTTCCCTTCCCCTCCCCACAACAGGCACTCTGTGAGGTAGGTAAGGCTGAGAGAGCTCTTTCATTAACTGCTCTTTCAAGAACAGCTCTGACGGAACTATGGCTTGCCCAAGGTCATCCAGCAGCTGCAAGTGGAGGTATGGGGAATCAAACCCGGTTCTCTCAGATTAGAGTCTACACACTTAACCACTACACCAAACTGGTCTTCATCAGTTTATTTACATTTAATCAACTAATCAGCTAGCCATTCTTTAATTGGTCAACAGCCCTACTTGAGACATCACTGAAGGAAAAGAGAGAGAAGGTTTGATAGAAGCGAAGTTTGTATTTTAAAATGAAGAAACAGGAGATGTAAACTGCAGGGTTTTGTTTTTTGGGCCTGGTGGCTTGATACTGGAACACACATCCTTCAAAGAAAAACCATTTAAACAAATTTTTTAAAAGTGTGATAGCCTTAGCCTTATCCAATTTCCCCCGCCCACACACAAAATGCTCCCTCTGTTGTGGAGCCTTATGAGCAAAAATTCTGCTTTGTGAGCATTAAAATTGTGAGCCAGTGATTTGGCTACTGCATAAATTAGTTTGCTCTGGAGCCGTCCTTCCTCAGCTAAGACAAAAATATGTGAGCTGGAGGCTAAAAAACTGTGAGCTAGCTCACACTAACCCAGCTTAGAGGGAACACTGTGCACAACTAAAGGGCTACATGACAGCACCAGGGGAACAGAACTGGAGAGTACTTTCTTTTGTTTTTAAGTAGGTGATGTTTTAGGAAGGTCAAAAACTGCAGGGGCAAAGAGGAGGAGAGAAGGTATCTGCATCTATATCAGTGAGGTCACAGACACTATCCATGCCCATGCTAGAAAGAAGAGAGACTTCCCAGCTCATTATGTTATGCCAGCTCTTATTTAACTATGGCCCCGGTCACACGGGCCAGATATCGCGGGGGGGAGGTGTGGCTAATTGGCCTGGCGCAGTTTGATCCACGATTATGCACTCAGCTGTCCGGCGGCACACCATGAGTTCTTCCCTCGGCGCCAGCGGGTAAACAAGGGACCGGAGGGGAATGCCACGTGCTGGCGTGATCACACCATGGGCGTCTGGAGGCAGCCCGTGGCAAACGTTTACTAGTACTTTGGAGGTACTAGTTTTTTAACGCGCATGTTTGGCGGTAAACCACGGGTGCGCTCCACTTCCCAGATGTTGGGGTGTGATTGTGCCCGGATAATCCGCCCACCATCCGTGCCTCTCCCGCGGCAACTTTGCCGTGTGACCGGGGCCTAAATTATGGAAGGAAGTCATTCATGGGAGGCGATTAGGCACCAGCACAGGTGCTTTTTGGCTCTTAAAAGTGAGCTGCTACAAAGTGCTTCACCCATCTGGTTATTAAAAGGTGGGATTCACTGACAGTGGATGCAATGATGAGCATAGGTGTCTTTAGAAGGGCATTAGATTGAGGGAGAAGAAACACTGGGTTACTAGCCATGGAGGCCAAAGGGAGCCTCCACAACAGAGGCAGCAAACGTTTGAATACCAGTGCCAGGAGGCAACATCTGAGAACGCCTTGGCCTATGATTGCCAGCTCTAAGTTGGGAAATTCCTGTAGATTTGGAGGCGGAGCCTGGGGAGTGTGGAGTATGCGGAGTGGAAGGAACTCAGCAGTAGGGCTGCCAAATCGGGCCAGGGGGCGGGGAAAAGCCCGCTTTGGAGGCCCGATTTCTGCCGCGGCGGAATCGGGCCCCGGGGGAACCCCGCCCCCGGCGTGCGCGTCACTAGGAAGTGACGTAGGCACACCGGGCACGCTGGGGGCGGGGCCATGGCCATACAAGGGAAAACTCTATGGTTTTCCCTTGTATGGCCGTGGCCCTGCCCCCAGCGTGCCCAGCGTGCCTACATCACTTCCGGGTGACATGCGTGCACACACCCGACGCCGGCTGGGAGCCCCCCGCTACCAGTGAAGACTGATTTGGCAACCCTACTCAGTAGGGTTGCCAGCCTCCAGGTGGGGCCTGGGGATCTCCCGCTTTTACCACTGATCCCCAGCCGACAGAGATCAGCTCCCCTGGAGAAAATGGCTGCTTTGAAGGGTGGACTCTATGGCATTGTATTATGCTGAGGCCCCTCCCCTCCCCAAACCACACCCTCTCCTGGCTCCACCCCCAAAGTCTCCAGGTATTTTCCAACCCAGACTTGGCAACCCTACTACTCAGCAGGGATGTGATGCCACAGAGTCCACTCTCCAAAGCAGCCATTTTCTCCAGGGGAACCTGATCTCTGCAGTCCGGAGATCAGTTGTAATTCCAGGGCAACTGCAGCTCCCACTACCTAGGGCAATCGGCTGGCTCCTGGGTGAAGGAGGATGCTAGAGAAGATGGTCCACTGGTCTGAACCAGTAGGGTACCTCTGATGTCCTTAAATTATTGAACCTCCTTCCAGTCCTGCCATTAGTTTGCTTCAACAAAAATAAAGCACATAACAGCACCTCAAGGACTAACAAATTCAAGCTTTTGTGGACTATAATCAAGTGTCCATGGAACTTTTGCAGGGATAAATCGTTGGTAGCCTTTAAGGTGCTGCTTAACATCTGTTTATTTAGGAAGCTGCTGCTGTTCATCAGTCTCTTTCCATCTAAACCTCCAGCAGACCAATTTGGGTTGGCTGCCCCCCCTTCCCCCATTTTGGTTGCTGGCTTGATTTATAAATTAGTGCCTGCACACACATTTAATTACAGCACAATTGGGATAATGAGCTTGTTTGTACACAAAGCAATTTCACACCTTCATCTGTGCTTAGCTTGCTGTTTCACAAAGAGCTCTGGCTCCCTGGGGTTTCTACTCGGAGGCACAGAACAGGTATGAGAGAAACTCAGTTTCACTTTACCCCCCTTCTCCCTAGGCCAGAACTTGGGGGTGATTTTAGCAAACACAACTTTAGTTAGTTTTAATAAAAGGGATTGTGTGGGGTTTGCACGTAGATTTTTCTTTTTCCCACATTGCACTTAACTGACAAAGGGGGTAAGAAGGTGATTTGCAAGAGGGGAGCTGTCACAGGGAAGAGTGTGTTTGTGTGTGTTAATCCCAGTGATTCTCAGTTTGGCTGTTTCTGTGCCCATCCTCCATATCCACCTGGCTCTCTTCCACCACAAAAAGGAAGGATCCACCGACAGTGACAGGCCTAATCTTCCCCTGCCCAGCAATTTGGCTCTGCGCATGCTCCGAGCAGCATCCAAGAGGCAAGGCTGTGATGCAGAAAGGGCAGGGCCGCTCTACACCGTCACACTCATAGGCCTGATTCAACGTGATGCTGCTGGCACAGGCTAAAGGAACTCTCCTGTGAGACTTTGCAGACGCCCAGTGTCTTGTCCCAACTAGCCTGGCCGGTGCAAAGCAGCTACACCGTAGGACTACCAACCTCAAGCTGGGGCCTGGAGTCCTCCTGGAATTTCAACTGATGACAGAGATCAGTCCCGAGGAGGAAATGGCAGCTTGAGAGGGCCGACTCTGTGTGCCATCACATCCCTGCTACGCTCCTGCCCTCCCCCCAAACGCCACCCTCCCCAGCAACACCCCAAATCTCCAGGAAATTCCCGAGCCAGAATTGGCAAGCTAGCTACATGGCACCCTGAGCCTGCCCCTCCAGGAAACCTAAATGGCCCTAGTCTGTTCGGCACGGGAAAGTGCTCGTCCAACCACTTTGAGTCAGGGTTTGCTTTAGCACTGAAATCAGGCAGGAACAGCAAGGGGTGAGTGCTCTTGCCAGTGACCCTTCCCATGCTCTGGGCCTGTATCTGACACTCCCCACCCCCACTCAGTCCCGAGGGCGCCTGAATGCTTCAGGAGGCACACACCAATGCAAGGCATGACTCTGGGCTTCAGCGCATGCTTTAGCTAGCCAAAGGAATCAGTGCAGGTGTCTGTGTTTGACCAGATGTGGACTGGATGTTCCATCATTCAGTGGAGACCTCCCTGCTGGTTGGGGCAGGCAGTCATCTGCGGAAGAGCAGCCCTCTAAGGGCTGGGCTCAGCTGCCGCCCTTCGAACAGGGAGCTTCAAGCAGAATGGCCAGATTGCTCTCCTCTGAACTGCCTGGGTTCTGTTTCTCTCCAGTAAAATCGGATTAGATGAGCTGGGGGAGGGGCTGCTGAAGAATCGGGGGGGGGCGGGTTAAACATTTGAGCAACAGGCTGCCCCTCAAGTAGCTGAGCTCCACCTGCTGCCCCTGACAGAGCTGGCACTATGGAGAGCTATACGTAAGTTATTAATTATTATTAATTATTATTATTATTAATAATAATAATTGTCACAGTCAGATATTTGACTGGTAGATGATGTTCTGCAGTTTGAGACCTAGCTAAGTTCTTGAGAACTGCAGATGTATCTTTGCAGGTTATTTGTTGTTGCAAGCTGAGCGGGTGTTATTTGCTCAATGTCCAGTTGTTTCTTGAGACCTCTAGGCACTGCTCCAAGGGCTCCAATGACAACTGGCACAATGGTAATCTTCTTCTCCCAGAGGTGCTCTAACTCTATTCATAGGTCTTGGTATTTTGTGATGATGATTTCATCTTTCTCCCTAACTGGGAGCTAAAGCAGCTTACATCATCCTCTCCCCTCAATTTCTCCTCACTGCAACCCTGTGAGGTAGGCTAGGCTGAGAGTGAGTGACTGGCCCAAGATCACCCAGCAGGCTTCCATGGCAGGATGGATTTGATCCCCCAGATCCTAGTCTGACACTCTCGCCACAAAATCTGCACTGATGGTCAATTAGCATATGCAAACATAGTACTCTTTTGTTCCCCTTTTCAATGGCTCTTCTGTTTCTGGGTCATCCATAGAAGACGCTGCACTTCCCGGATCACCTCAGGATAGTTCAGTGCCTCAGGCAGAAATTCCAAAATGACTCCTTTCCCTAGGGACGTCAGTCTCCAGGTGGGAGCTGGGGATCCCCTGGAATTACAGCTCCTTTCCAGACTACAAAGGTCAGTTCCCCTGGAGAAAATGGATGCCTTGGAGGGTGGCATTGCACCTCATTGAGCTCCCTTCCCAGGCTCCATCCCCAAATCTCCAGGAATTTACCAACCTGGAGCTGGTAAGCCAGAGGGGCCCTGGCAAGCCTACTTTTTCTTCTTACGGTTTATTGTTTTAATTGTTTTTATTCTGATCTGTAATCTGACCTTTTATAATAATGTTGTTCACCGCTAGGGTTGCCAAGTGGATCGGAGCTCCGCGGCGAGGGGACTCCCTGCTGGCGTCCCTAGCGTGCGCGCACCGCATGCACGTCAGCCGGAAGTGACGTGCAACGCTGGGCATGCTGGGGGCGGGGCCACAGCCATCTGAGGGAAAACCATAGAGTTTTCCCTGAGATGACCGTGGCCCTGCCCCCAGCGTGCCCGGCGTGCTCACGTCACTGCCGGGTGATGAGCACGTTGGGGTGGGGTTCCCCCCGGGGCCCGATCTAGCGGACGCGGGGAATGGGCCTCTGGGACGGGGGTTTGCCCGCCCCCCGGGGAGACTTGGAAACCCTATTCACCACGCTGAGCCCTATATGGGGGAGGGCAGTCTAGAAATCAAATAAATAAATAATAAAAATGTACTTATTTAAGACCTTCTCACTCACTCCTGCCTCATACTTGTTAGTTTCCAAAAATAAAATAAAATATAAAAGTAGCAAAAAAAAAAAAAAAAAAAAAGACAGCAAGCTAAAATAGTCAGGCAATTTGCCTCCCACAGATTCAGCCTTCAGAAATACAAAACCTTCAGTTACATTTAACTTATTGATTGACATGACGCAAGGTGCAGCAAAAGGCATAGGAGCTCAGTCTATTTCCATGGGGCTTGTTCAGAAGGTTCCCCTTTCCCTTGGCCACATGGCCCTAAAATCCATCTGGCTTCCTGGAGCTGCCAGTTTTTTTAAAAAAACAAGCCAGTAAGAGAACTCAGCAAACCTTTAAAGGATGCCTGCATCCCTGATGGGGGTGGGTGGGTGGAGAACAGCCTGAAGGGATCCTGTGACATTAAAAACCATTCTGTACAACTCCACAAAAAGCCCATTTTCACAAAATCCCTGGAAGGCTTTGCCAGGGCTGAAGAGCTGCAGTTTTCTAGACACAACAAGATTAAGGGAGAGGTCAGAAGGGGACAGGGACTCCTTTTCCAAAGATTTTCCTTGTCTGGCAAGGGGGTGGGGGTGGGAAATGCCTGGGGATTAGTAGCCGTCTCACACCTTCCATTGATCCTTCTGTTATTCCCCAGTCCTGAATAGCAAGAAGTGAAATATATGGGGGCGGGGGGGGGGGGAATGTAATTTCTAACTAGTGTTGGGAAGGGGGGGAAAGCGGTTAGGTGTTGGGCGTGGTGGCTTGGAGAGAAATTGCCTGGGGGGGGGGGAAATCACAAATAGAAAAACAGCCACCGGTTTACTATTCATTTCATACAAACTCCTGTTCCTTGGCTTTTTGTGCCTTCAACACTGTCACAGAAGTAAGGAACCTAACACTTGACTTGCCATTTGAAGAAGGACCTCTGCTTTCACTTTAAAAAAAATAAACAGTAAGCTTCTAATCCTCAGGGCTGGATATGTCATCTGACTGATGAGGAGGAGAACTCTTAGCTGGTCTGGGGTGGGGGGCTTGGCTCTGAGAACTGGTACAAAGGGTGGGCCAGTGCTGTGCAGATAGTTCTGCAGACCGCACCTGCATCTCTCTCTCTCACTTTAGAACAGGCCATAAAGCCCCAATGGAAAAAGGTTTTTATTGCCACTCACCTGTAACCTGGACCAAAAATGCAGATTATACTTGCCCCAGAAATATGGTTGCCAGCCTCCAGAAGGTGGCTGGAGATCTCCTGGGATTACAACTGATCTCCAGGCAACAGAGATCAATTCACTGGAGAAAATGGCTGCTTTGGAAGGGGGACTCTATGGCATTATTTATACCCTCCCCTAACTCTGCCCTCCTCGGGCTCCACTCCCCCAAATCTCCGGGCATTTCCCAACTCGGAGCTGGCAACCCTCCCCAGAGATGAGTGGCCGTGACCAGCTAACCACCTCCACTCTCCAGCCGTAGTATTTGATGCTCATACTTCGGAGCGATCATTCTCACAGGGCACAATTCCCCCACCCCTGCTGGCAGGTTGCTACTTATGTGGCGCAGGGTGGATAGGAAAACATTCTATGTGATGGCTCTGAATTTTGAGGCAAGAGGTACTAAACCGATAGGGATCAGGGTGGTAGGAAAGGGCCCATAGGGGCTCCAGGCCTCATGTCGCTCACAGACAAGTGAAACCCATCAGGCAGCTAGATCTCATTAATCCCTCTCCGTAGGCAGAGTTGGTTCCACTCTACTGGCAGCTGCTCCAGCCCCTAAAATACCCTCCAAGCATGGTACTTATACCCAACCAGCCCTTCTTTCTTCAGAAAGATGTCACAACATTTTCCATTCAGCACCACACTGGACCAGCTGTCATCCCTCCCTGGAAGCCCAAAGGTCACTCTGACCCTATTCTACCGATCTGAAGAAAGTCAGAGTGCCTGCGAAATTGAGCTGGCTTTTGAAAACAAACACTAGTGTCCCGATGTTCGAGATAAAGGAAATCTGTTGTGACCTCAGGCAATTGTTGGGGGGGAAGAGCAGCAGCAAAATATTCAGAAACTACCCAGTCTATTGCACATACGCACACCTACTAATTCCTTTTTCATAGGAAAAAAAATTTCCCAAAATCTCCCTGTTAAGAGCATCTCAGCAACCTGACTAGCCCAAGCTTGGAAGCTAACCAGCGTTGGCCACGGATAGTACTCGGATGGGAAACCACCCAGGAAGAGCAGAGTTGCTATGCAGAGGACGGCATAAGCAAACCACCTCTGCTCACCTTTTGCCTTCAGGACCCCAGGGCCCTAGGGCAGTGGCGGCGAACCTATGGCACGGGGGCCAGAGGCGGCACTCAGAGCCCTCTCTGTGGGCACGTGTGCCATCGCCCCAGCCAGGCCCAGACCATCATTAAAGTGTCGAATTCTCTGCCAAATAATTTTAAGTAAATGAAAGCATTTGGGATTGCTTTTCTTACTTTGTTTGGATCATCTTAAGTTAACATATGAGTTGTTTTTTCTTAAGTAAAACCTCAGTATTCAGGTTAAATTGCCGTGTTGGCACTTTGCAATAAATAAGTGGGTTTTGGGTCGCAATTTGGGCACTCGGTCTCTAAAAGGTTCGCCATCACTGGTGTAGGGGTTAGAACGCCCAATTAGTACCAGCTTTGTTTGGATGATCTTAAGTTAACGTATGAGTTTGTTTTTTCTAAAGTAAAACTTCAGTCTTCAGGTTAAATTGCCGTGTTGGCACTTTGCGATCATTAAGTAGGTTTTGGGTCGCAGTTTGGGCACGCGGTGTCTAAAAGGTTCGCCATCACTGCCCTAGGGTCTCCAGGGGCCAGTTGCAGCTTGACAGCACTCCGGCTGTTATTATTTAAGAGCCTCTCAAAGGAGTGTCTTTGGTTCGCTTTTTCTTTGTAGGGCTCCCACCTCACCTGAAGGTTACTAGGAAATGTGGTCTGAGGCAAAATCACTTCCTTGACTCAGGTATATGTGACCCATCAGATAATGCAAACCTGAGAAAGCCCAATCCTTCTTTGGCCTACCTTCTCCTGGATACAGGAACACACAAAATGCTCTTTTGCCAATGCAGCTCAGAGGTGTGATCGAGAAACCTGCGAGGTAGGTTAGTCTAAGTGGCGCAAGCAAGCTTCCTGGTAGAACAGGGAAGCTCATCCGACACACTTTAGCCACTACACCAAAGGTGACCTCCCAGTTTATGCAGCACCCAGCCGGCACTTCACAGAGTAAGCATGTCAAGTGTAAATGTGAAATGGGTTTTTCTAAATACTGTGGGACATGAGCTGGTGGACACTGATCGTTCATAGATCCATGGCACGCGCCCACTGCGTGAACACACAATACCTAACACCAGGATTCCACATTACATGTGATGCAGCTCCAACCAGGGTCTTAAAATTTCCCTCCCTCAAGCTGAACACCCTAACCAATGCAGTTACACAACTAACTATAGCATAGCAAGCCACACGCAGCTCGTCCTCTGGTCAGACAGCAACACCATGGAAGGTTGGTTAAGAGTTCTGTGTAACCCCAAAGCCTGCAGAGTCTGAGGTGAACAGCTATCTGCTAGCTTGTTCTTTTTTACTTCCAACACAACATCTGCACAGAGTAAGTGTGCACAGAACATCACTTACCCTCGTTTGCATTTCTTGTACACTTTGTAGATGCTCTCTTCAGGCAAGCCATATTTTTCTGAAATCTGAAATGGAAAAATGTTCTTTAAAACGCTTCCTGAGTTATTTGTATAAAAGCCCATTTTTCTTTAAAACGCTTCCTGAGTTATTTGTACAAAAGCCCTTTTATTCAATCACTTGTGCCCGGACTAGGGATGTTAAAATACAGGATTACTATGAATGACAATTTCTCATGGGGATTCTTCTCTACACAAAGGCATAAAGTCAAGACCAGTATTAGGTGGGAGATATCAGGCTCCTCTCCACCTGGGGTTGGGTTATTTATTTATTTATAAATTAAACTTTTAGACCGCCCTCCCCTGTGCACACAAGGCTCAGGGCGGTGAACAGCAGTAAAACACGTTAATAAATTAGTGAAACCGTTTAAAACAACGAACTAATACACAAAACATTTCCGGATGGCACTAAAAACTTCAGATTGTGCCATTGCCTTGTGGGGAGAGTCAGGAAATGGGGGTGCCAGGCGAGATGGTACCCGTCACTGTCCTCAACCAAAAGCCTGGCAGAACATCTCTGCCTTACAAACCCTGCAGAACTGCATTAGGTCCTGCAGGGCACAGATGTCATTCAGCAGAAAGGTCCACAGGGCTGGCCCTAGCTCTGGTTGAGGACAGCTGAATGTCCTCTGGGCTGCCAGTAGGTCCTTCTCTGCAGAATGTAATGTTCTTTTGGGGGGGGTATACCAGGAGAGGCACTCCCAGAGATATGTGGGTCCCAGACCATTTAGGGCCATAAAGGTTAATACCAGGTAAATTTCCACTGGCCACAAGGTTAATTTCCACTGGCCACAAGGTTAATTTCCACTGGCCACAAGGTCCAGAAGCACGACAGCTAAACACACTCTATGCATATCCCTGTTGGTAACAACCTGAGCACGCACATACAGTTCTGTGAATGAATTCAGTCAAGGGAACTTAGCCCTAGCAGTTTACACACTGATCCAGAACTCTGTTTATGCACTGGGGTGGTGGCAGCACTGCACAGCAGTGCCCCACCAGTCCTGGCTGGCCCCTTGTTGTAGCTTGATGCAGGCCAGGAGATGATGCAAGGCAAGATTCTCAACTCAAGGTCTCATTCTTCAGTCTTTCTTACAGCCCCTGCTGGTCTTCCTCCTCATTCTCTGTTTTTCACATCTCAGTCTTACAGGGGTCTAGTTGGTCTAGCAACAAACTACAGTCACCCTAATCGGACAAATGTCTAAATATCAACAATGAAACACAACACACATCCACTGTCTTGTAGCACCAATGACTGTTTGTTTTAATCCTGTGTTTTAATTCTGTGTTTCCTTGGGTGGCAGGAGAAAGGTGGGATACACACATTCCTTAAATAAAGTAAATAGGGACAACGTGGACTGTATTGTCACCTCAATGTGTATGGCAGGCACTTCACAATCCTTATTTAGTTTAACCACAACCCTGTAAAGTAGGTCACTACTATTATCTCCATTTTACATGATTGGAACAGAGGTACAGGGAGAAAGAGCCAACTCACGGGCCAGAACCAACATGCTTCTGGCACTTGGAAGTCCCCAGTTCAAATCTCATTCCATCTATGAACCGTGCTTTAAGGAAGCCACTCAGTATCACTCTCCCTCTCTGCAGGACGGGGATCATATACAGTTGCTAGCTGCGGGTTGGGAAATTCCTGGAGATTTTTTTTTGGGGGGGGGGCTTGGGGAGGGGAAGGAGCCCAACAGAGTCAATGCCACAAAGCCCACCTTCCAAGGCAGCCGTCTCCTCCAGGGCAACTGATCTCTGTCATCTGGAAATCAGTTGTAATTTTGGGAGAACTCCAGGCCCCACCTGGAGGTTGGCAATCCTAGGATCATGACACCGATCTACTCTACAGGATTGCTGTGAACATTCAAAAGTGCTATGCAGCTAGGAATTGTCATAGGCAGGAAGGATTAACCCCGGATCTCCTGTCCCAACTCCAAATCTTTAGTGATAGAATATTATTGTTATTATAAACATTATTATAGACGGATTATATTTTTGAACATTTCCTATACATTGTAAAAAAAAAAAGAAATTAATTTTAACTGGTCACATGGAGGGCTAGACTACGTTTCAGCTGTCAGATTCTAGGTTCCTAGAATCTATGGGGTCAGCAGAAGCCTCACTGCTGTTTTTTCCAAAGAACACCACTGCTTTCAAAAAAGGGTGGAGGAAAAGCCATTCTATAAACTGACATTTCGATCCTGGCTGGGGCTGCCAACTCCAAGTTCGGAAATTCCTGGAGATTTGGGGGTGGTGCCTGGGAAATTCAGGGCATGGGAAGGGGAGGGACCTCAGCAGAGCATAATGCCATAGAGTCCACCCTCCAAAGCAGCCTTTTTCCCCAGGGGAACTGATCTTGGTTGTCAGGAGATGAGCTGAAGTTCTGGGAGATCTCCAGGCTGCACCTGGAGGCTGATCACCCCATCCTGGCCCTTTTTTCTGTTCTGTTTTAAAAGTGTGCAAAATCAGCACACAAACTCTCTCCCTGCTCCTCCCACCCAAGCACAGCAGTAAAAGACAGAAAGGTTATCAGATAATTTTGGAGAATTGTTTGCTTTATTTCCCCACCTCTGCCAAGATGGAGCTGTGGGTTATCAGGAATTTGGGCGATAGGAATCTCAGATATATCTTGTGTGCTCTTCAAACACTGAGAAGGGGGTGTGTGTTCCAGCCAGCCCAAGGGAAAGAAGGAGAGGTGTGGCCAGAAGGAGAGAATGATCAGGAACATTTCCCCCAGTTATACAGGAGGCTGAAGGCTGAAGTTGGTTCCTTATTCGTAGTTCATATTCCTTATTCGTGACTTATTTGTGAAATCATCCAGAAAAACTGAGGAGAGTTGTAAAGCTCTGAAAGCCAACATAAGGTCTGGAACACCACATATCATATACCCCCAAGGTCAAGGGACTCTCCCCTTCAAGAAGATATATCCTGTTTCCTGGTCCAAAGCAGGGTTCTTGTGCCAGATGCTCCAAAGTGTGGTGCCCCCAGGACAATCACACAAGCAGACACTGGGGCAAGGCTGCAACACCCCAAAATCGTTGGACCACCCCAAATGACACATCGCTATACTCTGGGGACTGTCCCCTGCAAGGAGACATATGGCACTGCCCGGTCCAAACACTGGTTCTGGCCCCACACCCTTCTATTTGGAGTGCCTCCATGATGACACTGTTTCTAGGGAGATTTGAACAAAGAACTGCTTGCCCTTGCAACCCAAAATAAGGTTTCGACCACCACACTTCATACACCCTCATGATCAGCAGCCTCTCCCCTTTGAGGGGACTTATTCTGTGTCTGGGTCCAAAGTGTGGTTCTTGTGCCAGCTGCTCCAAAGTGCAGTGCCCCCAGGACAATCACGCAGGCAGACACTGGGGCCAGGCTCCACCCACAAAACAATCTGTGGACCACCCCAAATGACACATGGTCATGCTCTGGAGACTGTGCCCTACAAGGAAACAGGCCTGGCCCCAGTGTCTGCCTGTGTGATTGTCCTGGGGGCACTGCACTTTGGAGCAGCTGGCACAAGAACCACACTGTGGACCAGGACACAGCATATGTCCCCTCGAAAGAGACAGTCCGCTGAACATGGTGGTGTATGAAGTGTGGGGGTCCAAATCTCATTTTGGGTGCAGAGGGCACTTCCCTATTCAAATCTTTGAAATACAGGCCTCTGGGAGGCACTCTGAATAGAAGCTTGTGGCATCAGAGCCAGTGTTTTGGATCGGGCATCACTGTATGTTATCTTTAATATAAAGTCATCATTGGCTTGGTCGAAGTGCACTCGAATGCATCTGATGAGGTGAGTTCTGACTCATTAATGTGGATGCTGGGGGGAAAACGTGTTCATACATAAGATGCTGCTGGACTCCTGGTTTATTTTGCAGCTAGAGAGTAACACAGCTACACAGTCTAGAATTCTTAGTCAAGACCTTTATGTAAAACTGTATTTTTCAGATATCCTCAAAGTACTACTTTGAGCATACCTTGTAATTCCTTTAACTCTTACTAAGATCTTCTTCTAAAAAGAGACAATTGGGGAACAGGACCAAAATGCACCCATAAAACAGCAGGTGATGATGATGATGATAGATTGGTGCAAGAATTGTAGTATGTACAAGGACATGCATATTCAGTGTTTAGCCCAATCGGGACGTCTGTTGTATACCAAATCAAAAAGAGAGAAGTAACATTCAACTGTTCAGGGCTCTTTTTGTAGAAAAAGCCCAGCAGGAACTCATTAGCATAATAGGCCACACCCAACAGCAGGAACACATTAGCATATTAGGCCACACCCCTGACAGCACAGCTCATTAGCACATTAGGACGCACCCCCATGTTACCAGAAGTGTGGTTATCCAGCCACACCCACCTATTGCTTCTTATTCTCTTTA